>NW_027280829.1:10000-100000 GCF_046629955.1 Centroberyx affinis
AACAAATTGCCGTTGTCGGCAGGATCCCAATACAGCAAACACAGGTAAGTACAAATTTTATTCGTCTTGTCCTGGTAATGCTTGACGGGATCCAAGAAGAACTGGAACTACAGTGAGACTTATGTTGGGGCGTCCCTCTGTATTCTAGGAAAACTCGACCGAGCTAGGGGGGATGAGTTTCATCTAGGAAATTTAACAGGACTAGATGGAAAAGCTAAACCTAGTAACTCGGTGGACTACAATGATGCAGCTTAACCTTGTCTGATATCTGTCCATCAACGGGTGGAAGAAGCTTCCTAGACTGCATCTGCAAGTGAGATCTGATATAAATATCTGATCAAGAGCAATCAGATTAAGGGAAGAGTCGATATAAGCAGGAGGATAAAATTATTAAGGAAATAAACATATGGGTTCACTCACAAAGTGCGATTGGAAAAAAGAAAATAAGAGTCAAAAAGAGTTTCACATTGAATGCAAACACCCGCCCTTTGCACGTAAAGAATGCATGAACTTTTTGCATGCAAAGATGACATAACTTATCCTATGTGAACAAGTACTGTTAACATTTTCTGTTATTAGCCTTTAAACCTTTCAGATTGAACAGAAGAAGAGGAGAGTGGGTTATCAGTAAGTGAGCAACCACAGCTGCGAATTGTAAGTCTCACTTTTGATTGTTTTTAATTGGAATAAGAACAATAAGACCGTTCTCTCACTGGCCTGGGCTGGAACGGTGCCTGGCAGGGAGTGAGAGTTACCTTGACATTTCTTAAAGATAAAGACAAAACTTTCTGAGAAGGCATTTCATAGTGCTCAGGAGTTTGTATGTGAGAATATACTTGATACGTTGTGCGGTGTTCATCTTGTTGAATAACTGACAAGTGAGTTTTAATGATGTCTTGATGCAATAATGTTTTCACTTTTCCTAAAAGACGCAATGTTTAATGCTGGATTTGATGCCATGTCCTAATGTTGGATTTAATGCAATGTTTCAATGCTGTGTTATGTCGCTGAGTTCCAAGATATGATTTATGCTGGAGGTTTAGCTTATAGTTTTCAAAACTAGATTTAAAATAAGGTTTAATAAGGGATTTTAAATTGTGTTCTGCTGCTGAGTACTTGAGGCCGGTCGATAAAATGTTTTGATTGACATAATAGCTGGTGTGTTGGTACAGTCTCAAAATGGGAAAGGGACAGTCAAAGATAAAGCAGGATTTGCAGTTGGAATTGCCAAAGGCTGAGAAGCGGAGGGCAAAAGATATTGTGAGGAGCCACACAAAAGCAAAAATTGTTATTATCCCACCAGGGTCGCCAGCTGATATTGTATGTAAAGAATTGGGACAGAACTACGTTATCCCATTCACATATGATCTGAACAACTGCACACAAGGCTTGTGGCCACTCGGAGGATCTTTTGCCCCGGAAAAGCTAGACTTTGTACAAGCAACTGTGATAGCTCAGATAAAACAGACGGGTTGGGACTATGATTATGTCCAAGCATGTCTTGAAGGATGGAGGAAAATAGCAAAGAAGCATCCCATCTCAAAGCCTAACACAAATCTGAAAGTTTCTGATGTGGAAAAAGGGAAACAAACAGTAGAGATCAAAAAGGAAAAGGAAGATAGTAAGACTATTGGGCCAGAACTGATTGAAATGATCGACAAAATTGTTCAAAACACGACACCAAAGGCACTGTCTCATATCGTGTCTGCTCTCGGGGTGAGAAATGCAGAAGTTACTAGGATACAAGACAAATATCCAGAAAATCTGTGTAAACAGGCTTCTGTAATGTTGCGTATTTGGGCGCAGAAACAGAATAAAGCAACCCCTGAAAGCCTTTTGCGACACTTGAGAAATGGTGGAATAAATTGTGATCGGTTCTCAGAGAAACCAGCAGTAGAAGTAAGCGGTGTTAATCTGTTTCCCAAGCAATGCGTGGAGACACCAGCAGTGTCTGATGATCTTATAGACATACTTGAATGCACAGAGGCTGTAAGGCAGCAGAGGTCAGCTCAGGCAGGCAGACAGAATCCAAATGATGGCAGGGGAGCCAGCCAAGAGGGGGCCATTGGTGGGGGCGGAGCAGAGGGCGGACCTCCGGCAGAGAACAGTCCACTACAAACCCCTA
Source organism: Centroberyx affinis (assembly GCF_046629955.1). Lineage (NCBI taxonomy): Eukaryota > Metazoa > Chordata > Actinopteri > Beryciformes > Berycidae > Centroberyx > Centroberyx affinis. The sequence goes on from NW_027280829.1 coordinate 12,126, forward strand.
GTATCAGTATGGGAGGGCCTAGCCGCACAGAACGTATCGATCGGCGTGCACACAGGCAACATTGTAAATCTGACACTGATTCTGACACAGACGAAGACAGTGAAGCCGCTCAGACCCGAAAACACAGATCAGGTCATCGATACAGGTCATATACAGATCTTAAAAGAGCAACTACATCGAGACGGAGTAAGTCTGACACAGAAAGTCAGCCCCGTAAATTCAGAGGCATCCCTCCCAAAGGCATTAAACTTAAAGACATCAAAGGACGTAAGGGTAAAACACCTATGTCACTCCTTTCTCAGAACCTTTCTCAGAAAATAATCGAAGCAAGTGCAGAATCACTTGCAGAATCAACATGCACAGCAACAAACACACAACAAAAACATGAGGAAGCTCCTGTAATGCAAGCTCCTAAATTAACGGTAGGAGACACTCCAATTCTGAAACCCTGGACCCCAATGGAGGTACGGCAAATGCTAAATGATGCTCCAAATCCACTGACTAGGCCAACAGCATTTCATCTTTGGTTACTCCAGACAGTTGAAATCTACAATGCCCAGATCCCTGATGTACGTCAACTGTTGTCATTGGCTTACAACCAAGAATGGAAAGCTGTCCAGATACATTTTCATTTTCCTCCTGGGACAGGTAATGGGGATTGGGTGCAAGTGACAGATGGAAAAAACCTCTCCAGGGCAGACTGGATGGATGAGGAGTGCCTAGCTTCTTTAAAAGACAGTGCTAGGAATGCTGGAGATTTTAGCAAAGTCACAGCTTGCATGCAGGGAAAACAGGAAGATACCATGGAGTTTTTGCAGAGATTCGGGACGGTGTGGGAAAACACTGCGGGACATACAGAACATAGCCTATTAGGAATCCAAACACTGTTGAACTGTTTGCGTCCTGAAGTAGCAGCCGCTTACAAATTGTCCTTAAAGACGTGGCAACGAGAAGACTTCCACACGACAGTAACATCCATTGCCAACATGTGTAGGGATGGCATTTTCGACAGAGGAAGAAAACCAGGGGTACTACAGAACATGGGTCAGCAACCATGGGCTTCTCAAAACACACAGTTTACACCGTACCCCGCTCCACCCAGACAGCATATACAATACACATCAAACAGACCTTTCCAACAGAATAAGAGGAAAGACAAGTGTAGAGCGTGTGGTAAGTTTGGGCACTGGGCAAGGGATTGTAGTTCTAAAAATAGAGTGCAGCAACAACAACAGCATGCTTCTCCCAACCCTGAGCCCCAGGAGTTAGGACCAATGGTAAAACACCTAGAAACACTTCCTAACACTCCATGCGGGCAGCTAGAGTTTGGAACGCTGGGTCAACACTGTGACAGACTTACACCTCCTCCCCAGACGGACACAGATTCTGAACTTCATGTGTCACCAGTACCATCGCACCGTCACAAACCTCACCCGGCACTTTCAAAAGTCCCTGAAGAACTGTGGGCTAAACACAGTAATCACGTGGGTTTTGTCAAATCCGCACCACCTCATAAAGTCTCATTGCGCGAAGGTGTCCAATTGCCGTGCCAAAAACAATACAATTTGCCTCATGAAGCGGTACATGGAATTAAACCAGTTCTTGAATCGTTGCTAGCACAAGGCGTCCTGGTAGAGACTGTAAGTCCATGTAACAGCCCGATTCTACCTATTCTGAAACCTGGCAGACCAGATGCGTGGAGATTTGTGCAGGACTTAAAAAAGCTTAACGCCGTGGTAATTCCCATTCCATCCATCGTGGCAGATTCCAACACCATTTTGTCTTCATTGCCGGCAGATTCCAAATTCTATACTGTGGTGGACTTATGCTCTGCTTTCTTTTCCATTCCATTACATGCTGACAGCCAATATTTGTTTGCTTTCACATTTCAAAACAAGCAATACACCTGGACAAGGCTCCCCCAGGGCTACACAGAGAGTCCTGCAGTGTATGCGGCGGCATTAAGACGTGATTTAGAGCATCTCCAACTGCCTCGTGGAAGTACGTTGTTGCAGTACGTGGATAACCTGCTGATAGCCTCTCCCACCGAAGAGGCTTGCGAAACAGACTCTGTCGTCCTCTTGCAATGTCTAGCAGAAAAAGGTCATCGAGCCGCCCTGGCCAAGTTGCAGTTTTGCTTGCCCGCTGTTTTGTATTTGGGCCATGTGCTGAGCGAGGGACAAAGACTGTTGTCTCCTGAGAGGGTGAGAGCTTTGTGCTCGCTTCCACCCCCTGAAACGAAAGCACGGATGTCGTCGTTCCTGGGAATGGCTAATTACTGCAGACAATGGATTTATGACTACGCTCGTCTCGATTCCATTCTCCGTGCGGCAACACTGAAAGCACAGCCAGAAATCATCCAGTGGTCTCCAGCCATGAATGACACATTCAATACTCTGAAACAAGCACTCACCAGTGCTCCGGCTCTTGGACTGCCTGATTACACTCTGCCTTTCCATCTATATGTCCATGAGAGAGATGGTTTTGCAACGGGGATTCTCACTCAGAAACATGGCACCAGCTACAGGCCGGTAGCATACTACTCAGTTAAACTCTGTGCTGTGGCTTCTAGGTGGCCGTCTTGTCTTAGGTCCATTGCTGCTGTAGCTTTGATGATTGAGAAGTCATCGGCCATTGTTTTGGCTCATGACTGCATTGTATTTGCTCCACACGCAGTAGTGCACCTCCTCACCACGTCCGCAACACAACATATTACTGCCACGCGCCGTGCGCGTTATAAAACCATGATTCTGTCCAGCCCGCACATCACTGTAAAGCGCGCTCCCCCTCTAAGTCCGGCCACGTTTGTTCCTTTGGTAGACGACTCTGATGAACTGATGACACATAACTGCGCACACGTTGTTGACACATACACATCGCCGCGTCCAGATCTGTTACAAACCCCTATAGGTAATTGTGACATGATCTTGTATACTGACGGGTCTGCATCCAGACAGTCAGATAATCAACAGATTGCTGGTTATGCCATAGCTGATGATATTGGTGTAGTGGAAGCTCATGCATTACCTAAGGGAACCTCAGCACAGGTGGCGGAACTTTTTGCTCTCACTAGGGCGTGCATTTTGGCAAAAGATAAGACAGCCACAATATACACTGACTCGAGGTATGCTTTTGGAGCAGCTCATGATTTTGGTATGCTATGGAAAAGGAGAGGGTTTGTTACTTTGTCTATGCAACACGCAGTTTTCATCCACAATCTGCTCGAAGCAATCCTCCTACCAGCTCAATTAGCTATTGTGAAATGTGAGGCTCACACAGGTGCTTCTGATCCAGTTTCAAAGGGCAATGCGGTAGCCAAATTTGCCGCGAAACAAGCAGCCCGTGCTGCAGCCTCTGTGGTAAAGCAATATTAAAAAACTGCACCTCCCCTGATGCCGATCCCTTTTTTTAATGATGTAGCTGGTGCCCAATCCAGTGCTGATGTACTAGAGAAGGATTTCTGGATTAGGAAAGGCTGTAGTTTCAACAAGGATTCTGGCTCGTGGCTCCATCCTGATGGTAGAGTTTTTGTGTCTCCGCTCTCTCCTCCATGTGTTGGCCCAGGTAGCCCATGGCCCATCACATGTAGGATCATTCAGTCTCAATGGTCAAGGTCCCATATCACCCACAAAGTTCTGGTCAGGTAGAAAGGATGAATGGAGTGCTTTATTCAATCAGAAGCACACCAAACAGAACAACAGGTCTGAGTCTGCATGAAGTTCTGATGGGATGGCCAATGACCACAGGTGCAAGCCCGCCATTAACACCTCACAGAGCTACCCTGTTATGGACAGATGAGTTCAAGAGAGAGTATCTATACTCTCTAACTAACATCTTGAGAAAACATCATTTGCAGGTTTCTTCTAGGTTACCCGGGGAAGAGCCGACGCATCCCTTCCAGCCAGGGGACTTTGTTCTTGTGAAAACACTTAATAAAGTCTCTCTGTCACCTAGGTGGAAAGAACCATATCAGGTGCTGTTAACCACCAGGACAGCAGTTAAAGTGGAAGGCAAAGCTGAGTGGATTCATGCCACGCGACGCCGAAAAGCAGCGTCCAGCGAGCAGACACCAGAAGGGCCCAGGACTGCGGAGCAACCATCTGCTGCGACCCCTTCAGGATCCTCAGCGCAGGATGATGACATCCTGGGGGTAGTTTCTCCAAAGCTACACCCGACACCGCACTCAAAGGCACTTAGAAGGCACTGAGAAGATCCTGAGAAGATTCAAGAACCTAACACTGTTCTGAATAAACTGAACAGGTCATGTCGTGCACCTCTAGGAGAAACAGTATCATCACAGAGAAATGCTAACGGTGTTCCACACACTAATATGTACATGAGATTGATGCATGACTTTGCCAACACACTCAACAGGTCAGGGTGTTATGTTTGTGCTCATATTCCACATACAACAGGAGAAGGGATGCCTTTAATTCCAAGCCCATTGTCAGGACAGGATATGGTAGGATGGGTTTGAGCAATGCAGAAAAGTCCTTACTTTGGAGAACAGGCAGACTGTACAGAGAGTATCAGGAACTTACTTAGCTTTAAAAAGGCATACAATCACTGATGCTTTAAACCCTCTTCATGTGCCCACTGGTCAGTATTGCATCTATCAATACAGGCCAAGAGAAAAAACATCAAATTTTCCTAGGTAACAGTACATGTGATTCTTATATCTCAGCTAGAGATGACTCTAGATTATGTTATGGCTTCCACAGGCGGAGTGTGCCATTTGATAGGTCCAGAATGCTGTACATATATACCAGATCCCTCAGATAATGTTACTCACGTGGTTCATCACTTCAGCTCCTTGCTAAATAACATGAAGGCTCTGGATTCCCCTAGTGTCAGGATGGGATCTTATAGATTTAAGTTCCTCTTCTGGGCAAGGTTATTATAGTTTTGCATTTTTCATTAGTTTTTATTTTTATTTCGTTTAGACTTTTTCTTTTCAATTTCAGTTTAGTTTTAATTCGTTTTTAAAGCGGGTTTGCTAGTTTAGTTTAGTTTTTATTTTTTGAAAATGCTTAGTTTTAGTTTAGTTTTTATTAGTTTCAGTGTTAGTTTTAGTCTTTTTTGTAATATGGGGTATTTGTCAGGGGCGAGATTCAAAAATTCAAAATGCTAGGCTTATGTATGAAATAAATTGACAAAGACGAAAACTAAAGACATTTTCTCTATAATTTTAGTTTATTTTAGTTAGTTTTGTAAACACACAATACAGTTTCAGTTGGTTATCGTTTTTTTGTAAAGCCTCGTTTTTATTTTTATTTCAGTTAATGAAAATGTTTTTTCACACCTAGTTTTCGTTATTTCGTTAGTTTTCGTTATAATATACGATAATACAATAATAACCTTGCTTCTGGGCTCGATTCGGATGCTGAATTGATAATCTGGAATGATGTCCATACTACTGAAGTGTGATTGTGATGATAGTGACCACGACAGGCCAGCGCTCTGAAGAAAGATTCGAAGCCACTCTGCATCGTATGTGCTAGTAACCTCTCCAGAGTGGTAATCCTCTACTGAGTGTAAAGCTCATGGGTTGAAGACGACGTGCCTTTACTGTATTCCTTTTCTGTTTTCCTTCATTTATGTTTTTTTCTATCCATATTGGTTGAAGCTTGCTTGTAACTCTTAGAAGTAATGTTTTCCTCAGCGCTTAAGTGAAGTATACAGTAGGATGACATTTGGGTTTTTTCCTCTGTATGAATGTTTTGAGGTTTTACCTAAATGTTTATAATTTTCAGATTAGAGTAGCTTGCCGCATGAGGTCTTTTACCCTACTCAGGTCCAGTGTGAGGGGGATGTTTGTCCTTATGTGGCCTACGTGACTTAGGACCTCTGTCCGGTGTATTATAAATTCTTGGTAATTTGTGGTCAGTTTGTTTGGAACTGGCGGACAGAACTCCTAGGGCATGTGGGAGTGCAGTTAAATTTTAGTTACATTTTGTGTTGTTGATTTCATAATCAACAAGGGGGAACTGTGGAAGAAAATTTAACATACATGTACTAACAGCTGAACTGGGGTCACCATCTGGGAATGTACTGTTTCATGATGAATGGTCACCTCACTGTAACCTTTGAGCCATAATTTACTAGGCCAGAGGTCTCGTTGTCACAGTGGCTCCTGTATGTCCCAGAATATCTGTGGAATCTTTAAACTAAGACATAACATGTGTTGCCATAAAGGAATAGTTCACCCAAAAATGAAAATCCTGTCATCATCTCCTCCCCCTCATGCCAAATGAAACTCAGGTGAAGTTTGTTAGTCCATATAACACACAGGGAGGCTGCAGCACAACTTGGTAGCAGCCTTCTCCAAAACAACTGAAGTCAATGGGGACCTGTTCTTTAGAGCTCCAAAACAAAAACAGACAAACAATCACACTGTGAATAGAAAGACCTATACACCATTATTTGTTGCAAATCAATCAGCTGTAGTTCAGATTTGCACTAAATGATGGTGTAAATATACTGTAGGTCTTTGTGGAACTCTGAAGAACTGGTCCCCACTGACTTCAGTTGTTTTGGAGAAGGCTGCTATGGAGTTGTGCTGCAGCCTCCCTGTGTGTTATATGGACAAACTTCACCTGAGTTTCAACTGGCATGAGGAGATGTTGACAGAATTTTCATTTTTGGGTGAACTATTCCTTTAACTCTGCTTCTGTTCCCATGTCAGCACATTCTGTAACGTCCTTGGAAGATACAGAAAGACCGGTTCAAATCTATTCTCCTTTGAAGAAGTGTATGTAGCGTCATGCTGTGTGCATCTCTTCCTCTTGCAAGACTTCCCCTTTAATAAAATATATATTCAAGTAAGACGAACCTCTGACTCCACAACTTTTCTTCAACAGCTGGTTTGCTGAGCAGCTGCAGACTGACTGGCAGCTGGAGGTCATTAGTGTTTCTCCATCAGCAGCTGTGGTTCCTGCTGAAGTGCCGCTGAGCAAAACCCTGAACCCTGCTCACTCACTGCTAGGGCTGCAACTAACCATTATTTTCACTGTTGATTAATCTGTTGATTATTTTCTCGATTAATCGATTAGTTGTTTGGTTTATAAAATGTCAGAAAATGGTGAAAAATGTGGATCAGTGTTTCCAAAGCCCAAGATGACGTCCTCAAATGTCTTGTTTTGTCCACAACCCAAAGATATTCAGTTTACTGTCATAGAGGAGGAAAGAAACCAGAAAATATTCACATTTAAGAAGCTGGAATCAGAGAATTCTGACTTATTTTTCTTTATAAATTACTCAAACCGATTAATTGATTATCAAAATAGTTGGCGATTAATTTAATAGTTGACAACTAATCGATCAATCGTTGCAGCTCTACTCTCTGCACTGAGTCACTTCAGCTGTAACTAATGTGCAAACTGTAAAAGGCTGTTATTGTGGTCACCATGGAGACACAGTAATGTGTTCTCATGTGGACTAGACTGCTGGAGAGCAAGACACTGAAACAGAATCAATCAATCAACCAATCAGCTGATGAGGAAATGAGTAATTTGAGTGATTATTCCATCAGAAGTATCTGGTCCAGCAGCAGCCCGGTCTGACCCGGCTGAAGAACGGGTTTGGGGGCAGACCGGGTGAAGCTGAGTTCCTGACCTTGGAGTTGAGCGCACACTGCAGCGGAGACTCCCGGTTCTTGTTGCTGATGTCGGTTCTCGCTCCGTTCTCCAGCAGAACCTGGATGATTCCCTCGTAGCCCCATCGCGCCGCCATGTGCAGCGCCGTGTCGCCTTTCTCGTTCTGCAGGTCCAGACGGCAGGCCTGCAGGTCGTAGTACACCAGGGCCTTCACACACTGACACACACACACACACACACACACACACACACACACACACACACACACACACAGCCAGGCTCAGTGCATCTGAACACATCTGCTTATAAAACATCATTTGTTGAGAACAGAGGTTGGTGGAGGATTTAACCCAAAGTCCCTCACAGGACGAGTGTAACCATTTCCAGTATGGGAGCCTCAGTGGGAATCGAACCCTCAACCCTCTCAGTGTGTGTGTGTGTGTGTGTGTGTGTGTGTGTGTGTTTGTGTGTGTGTGTGTGTGTGTGTGCGTGTGTGTGTGTGACTCACGTCTTCGTGTCCGTACATGCAGGCGAGGTGCAGCGGCGTGTTGCCGTTGTTGTCCTGAGCGTCTGTGTTGGCCTTGTAGTGCAACAGCAGCAACTGGAGGAGAGACGGCAACACAGAGACTTTATTCAGAGACAGATCTGATCCAGAGTCTGTCCACAAAGACACATCTAAGACTTTTTAAGACTGTTTTCATGCTGCCTGGAATTGGATTTCAGAGCAATTTAAAACCCAAAATGAAGAGACAAAGTTGTTTCTGACTGAACAGCTGAAGAAAGTTGTGAAACTATAAATGTCAGAATAAGAGAAAGGAGAGCAGGATATGAACAGTTTAGAGACCTGGAGTCCAGCCTGTCTGCTGCAGTCTGAACTGTTCTGTGTTAATCTGACAGTGTTCTGCATGAGGCTCAAACTGAAGAGCAGAATGTGAAACATCAGGACATCAAAGCTTCATTCATTCGTTTCGTTTCACTTTTCTGTCCAGCTGCTTCCACTAAATATCACCGACTGTAAAGAATCTGTCAAACCTTTGTCTGATTTATAGCTGCATCTAAATTAAACTTATTTAAATTTAGATAATGTAAAACTGTTCCGGACCTTTCACAGACCCTTTCACAGACATCTATCGATGTCAGGGATGGCAATAGAACAGGTCAAGAAGACAAAACTACTGGGTGTAATGTTGGATGGAATATTGTCGTGGTCTGATCACATTGACGGCATTGTGACCAAAATGGGAAGAGGCATAGCAATGATTAGAAAGTGCTCCACTTATTTAACATCCTCTATTATCTGTCAAGTAATACAGTCCTTGGTCTTTTGTCACCTGCAGTACTGCCCAGTTACAGGGTCAGCAGCAGCTAAGAAAGACATAAATAAACTACAACTAGTTCAAAATCGAGCTGCCAGATCGGCTCCATTGCTCAACACGCACAAATATAGCATATATGCACACGGGCTTGTCCTGGTTCTCAGTTGAAATTAAACTCCACTATAGCCTCTTCATGTTCTTCAGAAATGTAGCATTTAATCAGACAACGGAATATTTCTTTAACCAAGTAATAAACACAAGCAACAGACATAACCATTACACCAGGAATGCCAGTTCAGGTCACTTGATACCTCCAACCCCAAGGACAAACCTCCTCAAACGCAGTTATTTACCGTTCAGTAATGTCTTGGAGCTCACCACCTCCTCACATAACTCGCACGCAAAACAGATTGGCATTCAAAAAACTATTAAAGGCACACTTGGGGCAGCTGACCATATGACTGGAACCAATTGTATTTGACCAAATCTAATGTATATTGTTAGTACTGATACTATACACGTACTACTATACTATACTATACAAGTATCTGATTGTACCATTTTAACTGTATGTTTTATGTTATGTATTGTATGTATTATGTCTTATGTCCTTTTTGTGGACCCCAGGAAGATTAGCGGTCGCTAAGGCGTCAGCTAATGGGGATCCATTTAATAAACAATAATAAACAATAAACAGACAGCCTGTATCAGGGTTCCCACACCTTCTTAAACATCAAATTCAAGGACTTTTCAAGGACTTTCCAGGCCCAATTCCCCCAAATTCAAGGACCCAACACGGCACAGTTTGAGACACGGATCAAGGTTAATTACTGTTACAACACTGAGAATTTTTATAATGAGAACAAGGATTTCAAGGACCATGGGGACCTTGCTGTATCCTTTCCATCAGCCTGCAGACAGTCGTGTTTTCTGACTTGACAAACAAGTTGACACCTTTTGTATTATTTATAAATTACAATTATGGGTTCATTTTCTGTTTTACTCTTGCCTTAACTATTCTGTGCAGACACCCCACTATATTTGACTATTTCTGCTGTTTATTCAGTTAATTGTTTCATGTTTATTCATTCAAATGTTCATTCATCTTGTAAAGCCTATTGTAAGTCTAAGTTTTGATCAGCACACGGTGTGCTGGAGGAGTGTGTGTGTGTGTGTGTGTGTGTGTGTACCGTGACGCCCTGGTAGCCCCTCTGGCAGGCCAGGTGCAGGGGGCTCAGGGCGTGGTAGTCTGTGGCGTTGACCGGTGCTCCTTTACACACCAGCAGGTCGATCAGCTGGGCCTGACCTGACACACACACACACACACACACACACACACACACACACACACACACACACACACACACACACACACACACACACACACACACACACACACACACACACACACACACACACACACACACACACACACACACACACACACACACACACACAGACAGTATGTAAAGCAAATAGCGACAAGCAGAGGTGGGATGTAACAAAGTAAAAATACTTCATTACTGTACTTCAGTAAGATTTTCAAGTATCTGTACTTTACTCAAGTTTTTCTTTCACTTAAGACTTTTTATTTTTACTCACTACATTTCAAAAGAAAAATCTGTACTTTCTATTCACTACATTTTCAAAACAGACTCGTTACTCTCTGGAAATCATCAACTGATTTTCTAAAAAATATATATTTTCAGCATCAGACGGCTTCCATCCCGGAAACAGCTGATCAAGAGCCAGATGTGATCGGCTGCTTGTTCAGCAAAGAGACACCAAAAATTAGGGAAAGGGAGAGAGAGAGAAGCAACAGGAAGAAGAGAGAAGCAACAAGAGAGCGAAGCAACAAGAGAGAGAAGCAACAGGAAGAAGAGAGAAGCAACAAGAGAGAGAAGCAACAAGAGAGAGAAGCAACAAGAGAGAGAAGCAACAAGAGAGAGAAGCAACAAGAGAGAGAAGCAACAAGAGAGAGAAGCAGAGAGAGAGAGAAGCAGAGAGAGAGTTAACGTTAGTGAATTCAGCTGCTAGGGTTCAGGTTCCTGATCTGAGCTGCAGACTCTTTCTCATCTGGGATTCAGAGGAACGCTCAACAGAAAACCAGTTTAGAACATTAGAAATGACTTTTTTAGAGAACCACTTTTACTTTGATACTTTAAGTAAATTTAAGTCCATGTACTTTTATACTTTGACTTGAGTAAAGGATTTGAAACGGTACTTCAACTTCTACCAGAGTATATTTTGATACTGATATTCCCTGACTTCCCCAGATAATTATCTTTTCTCAGATTTGTATTACCTTCCCTGCACCTTGTTCTGCCGCTGTACTGCACACTGCTGCTGTGACACCCCAATTTCCCCTAGGGGATCAATAAAGTGAAATCTTAATATGATGTAGTATGGTACATGACATGTGATGGTATGTAAAGCCCTTTGAGACTTGATTGTGATGAACTAGACTCAGGGTTCCTACACATTTTCAATTAAAAAATTCCATACTTGATTTGTTTTGAAGATTTTGTCTGGTGTTCAATATGATTTACGCAGACAGACATCTTTCCCCTGCTAACTAGGTCACATCACTGTATAGATGAAGATTGTTCTTCACAGCCACAAATATCAGAATATGTGAGATGATTGGCAGGGTTCCTACACGCTTTCCATTTTAAAATTCCATATTTTCCCCAGACCCTATGTTCTTGACCGGATTTGATGTTGGTGGGTATTTGATATAATGCAGCTGACAGCGGCTGGGTAATAAGAGCGTCCCTCTATCTGAACATTATTCTGCACATCAACACAAACTGTGGACTCAAAGTGGCTCTACAACAACATAAAAGCTAGAATGATGTGTGTATCGGACCTGAACCGCAACATTTTCCAGACTTTTCCAGACATTTTTTCAAATTCCCAAACTATTCAAGACCTGGAAATGATCAAATTCATTTTTAATACTTTTCCAGACTTTCCAGACCTGCGTAGGAACCCTGTAGACTACACTAGCCTACACTAGACTTCCCAGTCTCTTCCTGAAATTCCTGGACGGGTGGGAAACCTGTCCTGCTGTCAGAGGCAGAGCAGGAGGAGGAGCAGGGGGAGCAGGAGGAGCAGGGGGAGCAGGAGGAGCAGGAGGAGGAGCAGGGGGAGCGGAGGGCCGGGTCCCTGTGTACTCACCACAGATAGCAGCAACATGCAGAGGAGTGTATCCTCGCTCGTCTCTGGAGAAGGGAGTGACGATGGACGGATCGTTCAGCCGCCTGCAGCGAGAAACCAACACACACACACACACACACACACACACACACACACACACACACACACACACACACACACACACACACACAGCAGTCACTTTAATGTACTAACAACATCTTCATATCAGTAACTCTCTCTCTCTCTCTCTCTCTCTCTCTCTCTAAATCTTCTCCTCTGTCTGTTCTAAACAGCCCAGCCACGCTCTGTCACGCCGTGTCTGTCAGGAAGTGATGCGTTTTATGTTTCTGCTTTGTTTGGAATCAACAGAAGAAGAAGAACTGGGTAGTTAGCATGAGCAGCGATAGCCACCATGACTGAACAGAAGAGAGAAAAGAGAAACTCAAACTGAAGGAAATCCAAGCTCCGCCCACACTGTGTGATTGACAGGTGATCTGTGGGAGGAGCAGAGCAGAAACACCACAGTGAGGCTGAGGGAGGAAGATGGAGGAGGAGGAGGAGGAGATGGACTGATGGGACAGAGAGTCTTCTGGAAGCTGCTGCCAGTTTCCATCAGTGGGAAAAAAGTTCAAACTGATCTTCATGCTACAGATTAAGGGTTAATTGCCAATACACAGTGCAATTGTATTATTCCATAGTTCAATGAAATTGAACCCACAAAGGACCAAATTGCCCAAACAAATCAAATCAAGTGGGCAAATTATGCCCTCGGTCTGTGTGTGTGTGTGTGTGTGTGTGTGTGTGTGTGTGTGTGTTAGCGGTGTGGTACCAGTACAGATCAGGAAGTGAAACAGTAAGCTGGATTTCATTCCTGACTGACTCTGATGCAACAGAGGAGGGAAAAGGAAATGAAACTGACGAGAAATACGAGCAGAGAAGAGAAAAGAGAAGAGAGAGAATCTACAATAACAAATACGTGTGTGTGTGTGTGTGTGTGTGTGTGTGTGTGTGTGAGTGTGTGTGTGTGTGTGTGTGTGTGTGTGTGTGTGTGTGTGTCTCTGTGTGTGTGTGTGTGTGTGTGTGCGCTTGTCTCTACTCAATTTACTACTAAGCCCTTGTAAAAAAAAACACTTATTGTATTGTTATACTGTATATACTTTCAGGAATCTCTTCTTTCTTTACTTCTTATATTTAAATTCTTATATTTAAATTAAATTTGTAAAGCTTGATTGCTGCTTATGTGTCTGTCTGTATAAATGTCTGTCTGTACTGCACCAACCTCACCAAGTCACATGAAAATGAATCCGATTCAGATTCAGATTCTGTGTGTGTGTGTGTGTGTGTGTGTGTGTGTGTGTGTGTGTGTGTGTGTGTGTGTGTGTGTGTGTGTGTGTGTGTGTGTGTGTGTGTGTGTGTGTGTGTGTGTGTGTCTGACCCGGACAGCTGCAGGTCACACAGGTCACAGGAGCAGAGCGGGTGACACATCCTGACGTCTTCATCACTCTCTCCTTCACTCAGCAGACGCTCCACCTCCGCCTCGTTCCCCCCCATTATGTGCTGCACACACACACACACACACACACACACACACACACACACACACACAAATGTGGGAAACATGAAAAGAACAGTCATTCTTATACATTCTCTAATTTTAATAATTTCTACTACTATGAGTTAAATTGGACAGAATTCTTGCTAACCCACCCTGGAATCTCCTGACCTGCATGGACCCCAAAACCCAAATTACTTACAATTTATGCTAAAGTGTTAGCATAGAGCCTATGGCCACAGACACACTGATCCATCAGAAGACAGAGTTACTGATGATAGATGTGTGTGTGTTGGTTTGTTGTGAGCGTCAACATGGCGGTGAGGCAGAACAACAGAAGAAGAAACAGACTCTGCAGTAGAAACTCAATCAGAAACTGATCTGGAAACCTCCGGTCATCCCAACGCTCCACCAGGCGAACTCTGTTTCTCTTTGTTTCGGTCGGACGCCGCTAGCTTCTACAAAACAAACGTAACGATCTGATTGGCCGAACGGACGCTGACGAATCCGTCTATCCAGAAAAAGTTCAGCTGGTTGAACTTTCTGTCTTCAAAACGATGGAAATCTGCAGGGCTTAAAGCAAAAAAACATTCTGACCCCGAAATGTTCCTGACTAATAGGGGGAGGGGGGGGGCAGTCAGCACACTGCACCATCGCACCGTTTATTTCTCTATAAAACTAGTCCAATAAAACTGGTGAAACAGTGACAGGTGGTGCATTGTGGGAGTTCTGCAGGCCCGCCGCTCAGCTTCCTGTCTCACCTCAAACAGACAGTGGATGGGCGTGGCGGCGCTCTGGGACAGCAGACTCATCCTCTCTCTGAACACAGCCTTATCGCTCAGCTCTCCTGAACCCTGCAAGGACAGAGAACATTACCGGCTTCAGTACCTTCACCCAGCTGGGACTCAACAGGACCGACCCGCCTGCAGGGGGACAGAGTCCGGTCCGGGACCAGAGAGGCTACAAGGCTGCGGGTTCAAATCCCTGGAGCAGCTGAGTGATTTACTTCATCAACAACAGTCTGGTATCTAGTGTGTGTGTGTGTGTGTGTGTGTGTGTGTGTGTGTGTGTGTGTGTGTGTGAGACCCACGCTGTGTGTGTGCTGCAGCTTCCCCAGGTTGATGTACTCCACTGCAGCCTCGAAGGTGCTCAGACAGTAGCTCAGCTCGTCTTTACTGGAGTGGCTGAAGCAGAAGTTCCTGATGTAGCTCAGGTTGGCCATCCTGAAGACAGACAGAGACAACAAGACTTTACACCAACAAGACTTTACACAGACAAGACTTTACACCAACAAGACTTTACACCAACAAGACTTTACACCAACAAGACTTTACACCACCAACAAGACTTTACACCACCGACAAGACTTTACACCAACAAGACTTTACACCACCGACAAGACTTTACACCACCGACAAGACTTTACACCACCGACAAGACTTTACACCAACAAGACTTTACACCAACAAGACTTTACACCAACAAGACTTTACACCACCAACAAGACTTTACACCACCAACAAGACTTTACACCAACAAGACTTTACACCAACAACACTTTACACCAACAAGACTTTACACCAACAAGACTTTACACCAACAAGACTTTACACCAACAAGACTTTACACCACCAAGACTTTACACCAACAAGACTTTACACCAACAAGACTTTACACCAAGACTTTACACCAACAAGACTTTACACCAACAAGACTTTACACCAACAAGACTTTACACCACCAACAAGACTTTACACCACCAACAAGACTTTACACCAACAAGACTTTACACCAAGACTTTACACCAACAACACTTTACACCAACAAGACTTTACACCAACAAGACTTTACACCAACAAGACTTTGCACCAACAACACTTTACACCAACAACACTTTACACCACCAACAAGACTTTACACCAACAAGACTTTACACCACCAACAAGACTTTACACCACCAACAAGACTTTACACCACCAACAAGACTTTACACCAACAAGACTTTACACCACCAACAACACTTTACACCAACAAGACTTTACAACACCAACAAGACTTTACACCAACAACACTTTACACCAACAACACTTTACACCAACAACACTTTACACCAACAACACTTTACACCACCAACAACACTTTACACCAAGACTTTACACCACCAAGACTTTACACCACCAACAAGACTTAACACCACCAACAACACTTTACACCAACAACACTTTACACCAACAAGACTTTACAACACCAACAAGACTTTACACCAACAAGACTTTACACCAACAACACTTTACACTACCAACAAGACTTTACACCACCAACAAGACTTTACACCACCAACAAGACTTTACACCAACTAGACTTTACACCACCAACAAGACTTTACACCAACAAGACTTTACACCACCAACAAGACTTTACACCAACAACAAGACTTTACACCACCAACAAGACTTTACACCACCAACAAGACTTTACACCAACTAGACTTTACACCACCAACAAGACTTTACACCAACAAGACTTTACACCAACAACAAGACTTTACACCACCAACAAGACTTTACACCAACTAGACTTTACACCAACAAGACTTTACACCACCAACAAGACTTTACACCACCAACAAGACTTTACACCAACAAGACTTTACACCAACAAGACTTTACACCAACAAGACTTTACACCACCAACAAGACTTTAAACCGATAACAAGACTTTACACCGATAACAAGACTTTACACCACCAACAAGACTTTACACCAACAAGACTTTACACCGATAACAAGACTTTACATCAACAAGACTTTACACCACCAACAAGACTTTACACCACCAAGACTTTACACCACCAACAAGACTTTACACCAACAAGACTTTACACCGATAACAAGACTTTACACCGATAACAAGACTTTACACCAACAAGACTTTACACCGATAACAAGACTTTACACTGATAACAAGACTTTACACCGATAACAAGACTTTACACCAACAAGACTTTACACCGATAACAAGACTTTACACCGATAACAAGACTTTACACCAACAAGACTTTACACCACCAACAAGACTTTACACCACCAAGACTTTACACCAACAAGACTTTACACCGATAACAAGACTTTACACCACCAACAAGACTTTACACCAACAAGACTTTACACCGATAACAAGACTTTACACGATAACAAGACTTTACACCGATAACAAGACTTTACACGAACAAGACTTTACACCAACAAGACTTTACACCACCAACAAGACTTTACACCGATAACAAGACTTTACACCGATAACAAGACTTTACACCACCAACAAGACTTTACACCGATAACAAGACTTTACACCAACAAGACTTTACACCGATAACAAGACTTTACACCGATAACAAGACTTTACACCAACAAGACTTTACACCACCAACAAGACTTTACACCACCAAGACTTTACACCAACAAGACTTTACACCGATAACAAGACTTTACACCACCAACAAGACTTTACACCAACAAGACTTTACACCGATAACAAGACTTTACACGATAACAAGACTTTACACCGATAACAAGACTTTACACGAACAAGACTTTACACCAACAAGACTTTACACCACCAACAAGACTTTACACCGATAACAAGACTTTACACCGATAACAAGACTTTACACCACCAACAAGACTTTACACCACCAACAAGACTTTACACCAACAAGACTTTACACCAACAAGACTTTACACCGATAACAAGACTTTACACCAACAAGACTTTACACCACCAACAAGACTTTACACCAACAAGACTTTACACCGATAACAAGACTTTACACCAACAAGACTTTACACCACCAACAAGACTTTACACCGATAACAAGACTTTACACCAACAAGACTTTACACCAACTCTTCCAGTAGTATTACAGTTTTATATTTATGTGAATTACCTTTCCCATATTATTTTTTATTTTATTACCTCTTGACTTGACTTACTTGACTTCCTTGGCATTGTTCCACCAATTGCTGCTGTGGCACCTGACTTTCACCCAGGGATCAGTAAAGTGTAATCTAATCTTATCTTATTTCTTTTCAGGTACAACAGTACTAGTGCTGCCCCCAAATACAATAAACCCTTTTAGTGAATATGCTGCATCCTGCTAAATAACCTCCATGTTTGTTATACCCTCTGCATTTCTCAGGGTCAAAGGTCACAGTGAATCCCCTCCCACTCACCAGTTTGGGATTTCTGTCTTCACCAGCAGGTAGAGGATGACGGCCAGCAGGTCATCAGCGCACACCGCCTCTATACTGACTGCAGAAGAAGAAACACGGTCAGCTTGTTGTGAGACAGAAAGCACAAAGGATGAAGGGCAGAATAAGACTCCACAGCAGTCCTGTTTGTCTGCAGGACACTCTCCCTCTGTCTGTCTTGCTGCGGCCCAAATTAGTAAATTGGCCTCTTGACAAACATTAATTAGGAGCGGCTCGTCCCGCTCTGCAGACAGACAGACAGCGGGGTTGTTGCGGGCCAACGAGTTTGGATTTCCAAAGCAAACTGGACAAACACATTAGAGCGCGACAGAGCCGACACTGTCCGGACTGCAGATCTGATTACAGAGAGGAGAGGCTGCTGGGAGATCATGCAGAGTTCAGCCTGCTGTCCCGGTCCTGCTGACTGACACACTGAAGGAATCTACTAAATATTAACCACACTTCCTCTCTGATGAGGTGACTCCAGCTAAAAGCCAATATCCCTTATTGATTCCCCTTGTTAAATCCATACCAAACACAAAGGAGGAAACAGTTGAAGTTTGGATTGTGCATCTCGATATCAGGAAGCTGTCCTTAATATTGGTTATAGTGTGATGTGTTGGTTATAGGATGATGTGTTGGTTATAGTGTGATGTGTTGGTTATAGGATGATGTGTTGGTTATAGGGTGATGTGTTGGTTACAGTGTGATGTGTTGGTTATAGGGTGATGTGTTGGTTACAGTGTGATGTGTTGGTTATAGGATGATGTGTTGGTTATAGGATGATGTGTTGGTTATAGGGTGATGTGTTCTTTATAGGGTGATGTGTTGGTTATAGGGTGATGTGTTGGTTATAGGGTGATGTGTTGGTTATAGGGTGATGTGTTGGTCATAGGGTGATGTGTTGGTTATAGGGTGATGTGTTGGTTATAGGGTGATGTGTTGGTTATAGGGTGATGTGTTGGTTATAGGATGATGTGTTGGTTATAGGGTGATGTGTTGGTTATAGTGTGATGTGTTGGTTATAGTGTGATGTGTTGGTTATAGGATGATGTGATGTGTTGGTTATAGTGTGATGTGTTGGTACCGGTGCGGCGTGGCGGCTGTGTGGCCGTCAGGGCGACCCGGCGCAGGCAGAGCAGTTTGAGGAGGGGGGAGGTGTGCAGGTTCAGCTGGCTCAGCTCCCGCTTCGCCCGGGGCAGGTTGATACTGGAGACAACACAACAACAACAACAACATCAACATCAACAACTACAAGGACAATACCTTAGCATGGAAATTGACCTATAAAAAGCCCTTATAGAAAGCAGAATGGTTTGAAGCGTTCATTAACAGTGGGAACAGTTCAACATGTCACCTGGCCAATTAACCTAGTAGGAATGTTCATGTTTTATTGTAATAATAACAGCCCACGACTTGAATTTTGTGGAAGCGTCTCTACCGGGAATCGAACTCGGGTCTCCTGCTTGAGAGTCTGCAGCCTGACTCCCTGCGGGACGTTATAGCGCCCCCACCAGGCCAATTAGTGTCATGTTTTTAAAGGCCAGAACAGTGAAAAAATACATCGTCCCTCCAAGTTTTGTCAAAATCAGAGTGTGGTGTGAGAAATCACATGATCTGACCTGAACTCAGGTTTGACTCCCAGCTCTTTCTGCTGCAGCTCCTGCAGACTCCTGGTGGTTTTGTTGAAGGCAGCGTCCTGTTGGAGAACACAGACAGACAGAGAGAGAGAGAGAGAGAGAGAGAGAGAGAGAGGGGGAGAGAGAGAGACAGAGACAGAGAGAGAGAGAAAAAGAGAAAGAGAGAGAGAGAGAGAGAGAGACAGAGACAGAGACAGAGCGGGACAGGACAGAGAGAGAGACAAGTTAGAGCAGCTTCCTGAAGAGTCTCTGAACACAAAGACCCAGTACTCCAAACAGGCTGAGATCAAACTGATCAGGTGTGGTTATTGATTATAGTGTTACAACATTCAGTTCCATTGCAACTTTGATTCACTGATGACATCATGGAGAGTCAGCAAAACAAAGGCTGAAACACTGTTCAGTTTATGTATGCAGTCAAGGAAAATCCCCTTAAAGTGATTTATGGGCATTTCTCCTTCAACAGTGCATCCTGAATTTCCCCAAGGGGATCAATAAAGTGCTATCTTCTCTTATCTTATCTTATGTTGTCTTTTCTTATCTTATAAGCAGAATAAATCCAGCACATGTAGCTCCTGCATCAAGATGCAGTGATGCAGCAGTAATGCATTCTGTCATCTGTAATGAATAAACCTCCATCGCAGAACAATGTATTTAGTGTTATAGGAGAGGAAGACTCAGACCGACCTGACTGGCTTCAAGCGTTCCCACAAAGTTAAAGATTAAATCATGGATACCATGATGAAGATACATCTAGGAAACAAGGAGAGGACAGTTCAGTTTAACACTGCATGTAGATCTGAGAAAACAGAAGCAATGTTTCAGAGAGGATCCACAACCAAAACAAAGTCGTATATAAATATTTAAAAGTAGAAATTTTGGGAATAGGTCTCTTTTTATGGTATTATATAAAGAAAGTAGCATGTAAGTACAACAAATGTATAGGCAGTATATAAAACAGTAAACATTACAAATGTAAGAAGTAGGTGTCTTATCTATAAAGTAAGCACATGGTTCTCTGCAGGAACCTGACTGACTGCTGTGAAAGTCAGTAGTAGAAAATAAAAACACTAGAAGAAGTAAAAAGTCATGTGACTCATCGAACCTCCACCGCCTGTTTGAGCAGCGTCATCTGAAGCTCCTGCTTCGCCAGAAGTTTCTAAAAAAAAAAAAAAAACATACAGAATATTCATCAAACCAGGAAATACCAGGAAACAGACAGTCAGTCCACAGGAGTGATGCCACTCTGCATGAGCTGCTGAACTGGACTGAGCCTTGATGAGGAAACCAGACCAGGAACCAGCTATGGCACTGGAGTAGAACTGCATGATATGGAGAAAATATGCGATGTGTGATAAACTTGTTGGATATTGCGATGGCGATAAGAAATGCGATAAATACAAACATTAATGCATACAATTTCAATGCGATTGCATGTGCTGAAAGTATGGAGCCCAACAATGAAAATTGCTTACTGTGTAATGAAATACATTTCCAGCATTAGTGCAAACTTTATTTGTGAAAATAATAGGCCTAAAGGCCAAAACCTAAAGCACAAAAGATGCTTCACCATCTTCTCCTTGTAATACTGTTGCTGTAACAGCAAGTAATATTAACACTGATTTAGTTGTTGTCACTTTATTAAGTTACAGCAACAGCATTACTCTCTCTTCCAGTTATTGCAGCCCTTTGCGATGTGTTTATTGTGGAAATTCATATCGCGATAACGATATCAATACAACTTTCAGTCCTACACTGGAGTAAAGTATTCAAGTATCAAGTATTACTATCATTATCATTATTATCTTCATCATGATAAAGCAGCTTCCTCCCACCCCAGACAGGCGACTCGCCCTCCTACACCTCCAGACGGACCAACAGGTTCTGCTGTCACACTCATCTTCACAACACTTCACTTCACATCTCTCCCAGTCATTTCCTCTGTCAGCATCAGTCTCCATTACACCGGTGTAACGGCTGATCCTGCAGGCAGGTTCCTACTCACCAAGAGTAGAAGTAACTAATTACATTTACTCACATTACTGTAACTGGGTAGCTTTTCTGTGTACTTGTACTTTTTGAGTATTTTTTAAAGTCAGTCATGTGACTTTCCCTTCAGTCCATCTCTCCTGCAGTTTTGTCCTTCAGTCCATTTTAAATCCATCCATCACAGAACAGAGTGTGTGTCTCTCCATCAGCAACAGAAACCGGATCGACGTAAACTGACAAACTGTGGATCCATTCACAGTGAGAAGAGGAATCTGACTTTACTTTGTTTCTGCACTTTATTTTCTCATTTCTAATGTTTCCAGTGAAAAGAATCTAGTGTGAACTCTGTCCTCTCTCCTTTTAGAATCACATGGAAAAGATCACAGCTGACAACGTTCTCTGTTCTAAAGAGGAACTCAGGAACTTTTACTCTGAGGACATTTTAAATCACACTTTGTACTTTACTGAAGGACATTTTTACACCAGAACTTTGACTTCTACTGAAGTCAAATATCAGCAAAGTAACAGAACTTCTACTGCAGCAGGACATTGTGTTACTCACCAGGCGAGAGTCTCTCAACAGACACTGAAGACATTTAGTATAAAGGCCGTTCACCGAGTCCTGAGGAGAGAAGACAGGAGGGAAACTCAAGTTCACTTTCATTTAGACAAACAGACTTAAGGTCCAGTTCTCCTCACTGTTAGAGGGAAAATCCCCTAAAACACAAACTAACTATTAAAAAACAGCTGTGTGTCTGTTTTGTTGTTTAGTGGTGAGACGATGCGGCACACTGAATCATTCACAGACCAACTTCTTCTGAATTATTTGTTTCATTTTTCATAATGCAAGTAAGAACCAATTTCCCCAAATGTTCTTAGTTATGCATGTCTATGAGTGACACAATATGACACAATATGTGGCAAAACTACACTTTTCATAATCTTGTGCATCATTTTTATGTTTTTAATCACTTTCACAGGAGGAGGAAACAAGAACGAAGAAGAAGGAAGCAGCATTAAAAGAAGAAGGAAGCAGCATAAAAAGGAGGAGGAAGCAGCAGCAGAAGAAGAAGGAGCAGTAGGAAGCAGTAGCAGAAGAAGCAACAGAAGAAGAAGCAGCAGCAGAAGAAGCCGCAACAGAAGAAGAAGCAGAAGAAGAAGCAGTAGGAAGCAGTAGCAGAAGAAGCAACAGAAGAAGAAGAAGCAGCAGAAGAAGCAACAGAAGAATAAGAAGCAGCAGAAGAAGCAGCAACAGAAGAAGCAGCAGAAGAAGAGGAAGCAGTAGCAGAAGAAGAAGCAGTAGAAAGAAGCAGCAGAAGAAGAAGCAGCAGCAGTAGGAAGCAGTAACAGAAGAAGAAGCAGTAGAAAGAAGCAGCAGAAGAAGAAGCAGCAGCAGTAGGAAGCAGTAACAGAAGAAGAAGCAGTAGAAAGAAGCAGCAGAAGAAGAAGCAGCAGCAGTAGGAAGCAGTAGCAGAAGAAGCAGCAGCAGAAGAAGCAGCAACAGAAGAAGAAGCAGAAGAAGAAGCAGTAGGAAGCAGTAGCAGAAGAAGAAGCAGCAACAGAAGAAGAAGCAGAGGAAGCAGCAGAAGAAGAAGCAGAAGAAGCAGTAACAGAAGAAGAAGCAGTAGAAAGAAGCAGCAGAAGAAGCAGCAGCAGCAGATGAAGCAGCAGAAGAAGAAGCAGAAGAAGCAGTAACAGAAGAAGCAGCAGAAGAAGAAGCAGCAGAAGAAGAAGCAGCAGCAGCAGAAGAAGAAGCAGAGGAAGTCGTACGATGTGGTGTCGGAGTCCCTTCCTCTCCTGCTCCCTGAAGGTCTGGCAGAAGCCGTGGATCAGCTTGTCCAGTTTGAGGGCGTGGCGGCCCAGGAAGTCCCGGACGTCCCGCAGGCTGTTGAGGCAGTAGGGGGGCGGGGGGGCGGGCTCGGCCGGGCCCCCCCCACCCCCCCCCTCCTCCTCCTCCACCGGCCTGGAGATGCACAGGATGCTGAAGCTCTGCTCCCGCTCGTTGTAGAAGGTTTCCTCGAACAGGATGGGGACCGCCGCCGCCGCCGGGAAGCCGGAGCCGAGCAGGAGGCGGCGGTCCTGGATCCTCAGCTCCTGACACACACACACACACACACACACACACACACACACACACACACACACAGGGTGGGATGGAGTGAGGATTAAAACAGATACAAGCTGCTTTACACTGGAGGACATCAGGACAAAAAGTGACATCAACAGTAGAAAGGAACGTAAGAAGTAAGGTTGTGTTCACTAATTTTTACATTAAAACCAACAGGAAAACTTTTCAGAGGCGGAGTTTCCCACAACAACAACAACAACAACAACAACAAAGATGGAGAAATTGATCAGACTGAATGTGTGTTGAATATCTGGAAGTGTTTGCTTCCCTAAGAGAGTAAAAGTAAACTGTCTGTAATCTAATTTATAATCTATCTAGAATCTCTAGTCACCTCTCGTTTTGAATCTAGATTTTGGAACAGCCAATAGGAACCATTTGTTTTTTTATACTAGACTTTGCTTCGCACTTATGCACCGCTGCACTTCTTTTAAAATGTTTTATTTTACTTGATTTTATGCATTCTATGTACTCTATTTTTTAACTTTATGTTTATTATTATTATTCAGTGGGTTTTATTTTCCATCTTACGTTATGCATTCCTCATTTTTTCTTATTTTTACTATTATTATCAAGTGGGTTTTATTCTCCATCTTATTTTACATTAATTATGGCATTCTATCCCTGTTTCTATGCTCATTCTATGTCTATTTTCATGTGAAGATGCATTCTATGTATTCTATTCTCATCTTTATCTTATTTTCGCTATTATCAAGTTTTATGTGAAGCACTGTCATGTCATTTCTTTGTTGTAAAGCACGTTGAGCTGCATTTCTTGTATGAAAGGTGCTATATAAATAAAGTTTATTATTATTATTAGACTTCAGGACAGCCTGTAGGTCGTCCTGGACCAGGTGTCGGTCTGTACTCTGCACCATGTCAGCTGTCACAGACACTGACTCCTGTACATCTACTGGACTGTGATTAAAGTGAATGTAATGAACTGCTGCCTGGTTCCAGTCTGGTTCCTGTCTGGTTCCTGCCTAGTTCCTGTCTGGTTCCTGTCTGGTTCCTGTCTGGTTCCTGCCTAGTTCCTGTCTGGTTCCAGTCTGGTTCCAGTCTGGTTCCAGTCTGGTTCCTGTCTGGTTCCTGTCTGGTTCCTGTCTGGTTCCTGCCTCGTTCCTGCCTCGTTCCTGCCTCGTTCCTGCCTGGTTCCTGCCTGGTTCCTGCCTGGTTCCTGTCTGGTTCCTGCCTGGTTCCTGCCTGGTTCCTGCCTGGTTCCTGCCTGGTTCCTGTCTGGTTCCTGTCTGGTTCTCACCTTTCCATCCACAGTCTGGTATCCCTCCTCCACCGGCTGCAGCACATAGCTCTCAAACTGGGAGTCAGTGAAGGAGCTGAGGGTCAAACTTCCACAGCAAGGAACCAGAACCTGCAAGAACCAAAACCAGAATCAATACTTTCCCAGCAGTAACCCAGGAGTCTAACATGCAGGTTCATGCAACTAACGCTTATTTTCATTACTGTTAACTATCGATTATTTTTTAGATTAATTGATTAATCATTCAGTCTCTAAAATGTCAAAATAATCACAAATGTCCGTCTCAGTTCAGAGTCCAAAGTGATTCTTCAGGTTTCTCCCTCAGTCTGAGCAGCAGACAGAAGACAGAAAGATTCATTTAATAAAGAGATGAAACAGAAAAGCAGCAAATCTGAGAAGCTGGAACCAGAAAATGTTTGGGATTTTTACTGATAAATGACTAAAACCATTAATCGATTATTTATTCATGGTTTATTTATGTTATGCAGGGTGTTTCAGTGTGTATTATATTGTATTCTGTGCCTTTTGTAACTCGTACTGACTTCCCAGGTCACTATTCAGCTGTGATAAGAGTATTAGCAGCCCTCATCCATTCAGTCAGTTTTAGGAGTATTTTCTCTTCCCTGCTGTGTTTCCAGTGTTCAGATCATCTGAGTTTCCAGCAGCTCAGTCTGGATGAGTCAGAGCAGCTTCTGACCTACATTCAAACATCTGATTCTCATCTGCTCAGCTGTACTGGGCTGCGGGACGTCCCACCTCCCATCAGGCTGGACTAGTGTGAAGGGTTTCAGCTGACTGAAGTAGTAGTAGTAGTATTTCATTCAGTCATCACACACAATACAATAAGTATAAACAGTATATACAATATACACAATATACAATCTAATGTACAATAAGTATCAGCAGTCTAGACAGTATAAACAAAATCAACAATCTATGTATTAAGTAGTGACTGAAAAGGCAGAGGCATAATGCTTATATATGCCTATCCTACATTCTTATCAATTTAAGCCCTC
Source organism: Centroberyx affinis (assembly GCF_046629955.1). Taxonomy (NCBI): domain Eukaryota; kingdom Metazoa; phylum Chordata; class Actinopteri; order Beryciformes; family Berycidae; genus Centroberyx; species Centroberyx affinis. Next base: position 38,026 of record NW_027280829.1, read on the forward strand.
CAGATATAAAAAAATAATGATAAAATAAAAAATCATTCACACTTGTAACCCTCAAAAATAGCTTTATAAACCATTCTTTTGAAAACCAAAAGCGAGTTACACATTTTTAAATTTATATTAGCATTGTTCCACCCCAACATTAGAAATACATCTCCTTTTAATCCCTTCTTTAGCTTTTCGTACGGTAAACTTACAAACATTTCTCAAATCATATTTGCACTCCTGCATTGAAAAAACCTTTGTGCACAGTCTGGGAGTGACTTTGTTTTAGCTCTAAACATTATTTGCATTATTTTATAATATACCAAAATCATTAAATCCAGCCTTATTAATAATACATATGGCTCGTTCTTATAGTAAGACTATTGAATTTATAGTTGTTTTAAAGGTCGACCTCCACAATTCAATTTAGCCTTGAAGACTAAATGAACTGATCAAACAGGGAGTGAAACCCCGGCCTTGCCTAAAAACAAACAACTTCCTCTGAACCTGCCAGCAGCTCTGCCACTTTCACTTCTTCAATCCACACTGAGCAGCTGAGACAACCTGAGAGAGCGAGCAGAGACCACAGACCGCTCCGGATCAACTGACCAGACCACAGACCGGATCTGGACTGACAGCCAAACACTCAGCTTCACTTTGAAATGAAGTTGAGTGTAGCGCACTGAGCTGTAGTCTCTCTGACTGTAATGACTGAGGCAGCAGAGGTGATCAATACAGCAGCTGATCAATACAGCAGCTGGTCTCACTGATCAGTTCCTCCTCTCTGGTTGAAGGTGTTGATCAGTGAAATCAGTTGGTGTGTGTTCTCATTAGCATGTTCTGAGCACTTTCTCTGAACTCTGCAGTGTTTCCTCCTTCAGTTGGTTGGTTTGTCCAGGTGAACGGTGACCTTTGACCTCTGGTGCCACCAAATAACAGCAGCAAGAGTCTCAGTCCTCTAACAAGAGTTAATCCAACAGATTCTGATACTGACCATATCACTCTACTGACTCCACCTACTGACCATATCACTCTATTGACTCCACCTACTGACCATATCACTCTACTGACTCCTCCTACTGACCATATCAATCTACTGACTCCACCTACTGACCATATCACTCTACTGACTCCACCTACTGACCATATCAATCTACTGACTCCACCTACTGACCATATCACTCTACTGACTCCACCTACTGACCATATCACTCTACTGACTCCTCCTACTGACCATATCACTCTACTGACTCCACCTACTGACCATATCAATCTACTGACTCCACCTACTGACCATATCACTCTATTGACTCCACCTACTGACCATATCAATCTACTGACTCCTCCTACTGACCATATCACTCTACTGACTCCACCTACTGACCATATCACTCTATTGACTCCACCTACTGACCATATCAATCTACTGACTCCTCCTACTGACCATATAGGGTTGCAAAGGGGTGGAAAATTTCCGGTAAATTTCCGGAAAGTTTCCGGTAAATTTCCATGGGAAATTAAGCTGGGGAATTTTGGAAATATTCCAAATTGGAAACTTTCCATGGGAATTATGGGAATTAATGGGAATTAATGGGAATTAATGGGAATTTATGGGAATTAACTGGGAATTGAGGGTAATTTAATGGAAAGGTATCATATCCAAGCATAAATATTTGTTTTGTTATAAGCAGACATCCATCCAAAATAATACAATTAAAACAGATTTATTTGTAAGTAGAACTTTATCAAGTGTTAAATATTTTATTGAACAATCAATTCTTTCATTGAAGAACAAAAACATGAATGTTGAGTTAAATATTACTCATCCCCCCGACCCAACCCATTCAAAAATTAATAAAAATGCACAGGAATGCACAGTGCATGTAGGGGGCGTGGTCTCAATAGCCCTGCAGTAAGCAGTGTGCTATGTGTGCATGTGATTGAGGAATAGCATAGATATTCAACTGTACTTGCATGATATCTGGTTGTTTTAGTCAGGATTATGCTAAAATATATTTTCCCCAACTATATTTAAGTTCCCTATGAAGAGCATACCTTCAATTTAGTAAATTCCTGGTTTATTCCCGTTTATTCCCATAAATTCCCGTTAATTCCCATAAATTCCCGTTAATTCCCATGGAAAGTTTCCAACTTTGAAAATTCCCGGAATTTTGCAACCCTATGACCATATCACTCTATTGACTCCACCTACTGACCATATCAATCTACTGACTCCTCCTACTGACCATATCACTCTACTGACTCCACCTACTGACCATATCACTCTATTGACTCCACCTACTGACCATATCACTCTACTGACTCCACCTACTGACCATATCACTCTACTGACTCCACCTACTGACCATATCACTCTACTGACTCCTCCTACTGACCATATCACTCTACTGACTCCTCCTACTGACCATATCACTCTACTGACTCCACCTACTGACTCCACCTACTGACCATATCACTCTACTGACTCCACCTACTGACTCCACCTACTGACTCCACCTACTGACCATATCACTCTACTGACTCCTCCTACTGACCATATCACTCTACTGACTCCTGCTACTGGCCATATCACTCTACTGACCATATCACTCTACTGACTCCTCCTACTGACCATATCACTCTACTGACTCCACCTACTGACCATATCACTCTACTGACTCCACCTACTGACCATATCACTCTACTGACTCCACCTACTGACTCCACCTACTGACTCCACCTACTGACCATATCACTCTACTGACTCCACCTACTGACCATATCACTCTACTGACTCCACCTACTGACTCCACCTACTGACTCCACCTACTGACCATATCACTCTACTGACTCCACCTACTGACTCCACCTACTGACCATATCACTCTACTGACTCCACCTACTGACTCCACCTACTGACCATATCACTCTACTGACTCCACCTACTGACCATATCACTCTACTGACTCCACCTACTGACTCCACCTACTGACTCCACCTACTGACCATATCACTCTACTGACTCCACCTACTGACTCCACCTACTGACCATATCACTCTACTGACTCCTCCTACTGACCATATCACTCTACTGACTCCACCTACTGACCATATCACTCTACTGACTCCACCTACTGACCATATCACTCTACTGACTCCACCTACTGACCATATCACTCTACTGACTCCACCTACTGACTCCACCTACTTACCATATCACTCTACTGACTCCACCTACTGACTCCACCTACTGACCATATCACTCTACTGACTCCACCTACTGACTCCACCTACTGACCATATCACTCTACTGACTCCACCTACTGACTCCACCTACTGACCATATCACTCTACTGACTCCACCTACTGACCATATCACTCTACTGACTCCAACTATTGACCATATCACTCTACTGACTCCACCTACTGACCATATCACTCTACTGACTCCACCTACTGACCATATCACTCTACTGACTCCTCCTACTGACCATATCACTCTACTGACTCCACCTACTGACCATATCACTCTACTGACTCCACCTACTGACTCCACCTACTGACCATATCACTCTACTGACTCCACCTACTGACCATATCACTGTACAGATGAAGATTTATTCTTCAAACATCACAACCTGTGAGATGATGAGGTCTAAAACCACAGAAAGTATCTGTAGTTGTACTGGGACAGCTCAATGTTTTTCCGTATTTTTCCAAACTTTTTTGTGCATTTTCCAGACTGTTGAAGACCTGGAACTCACCAAATCCTTTCACCATACATTTCCAGACTTCCCACACCTGTGTAGGAAGGAAGCCGGTGTTAAAAGTAAAGCTGGGCTGTGACTCACGATGCCGTGCAGCTCGGCCACTCGGCTGCACAGGTCCGGTCTCTGCCGCTCCAACGCCAGGTAGAACGGGTTCTTCAGGATGTTCTCATCATATACAGCCATAAGGAGCTGGAGTCTGGATCCTGACAGAGTGGAGGAGGAGGAGGAGGAAGAGAGAGAGAGAGAGGAGGAGGAAGAGGAAGAGAGAGAGAGGAGGAGGAGGAAGAGAGAGAGAGGAGGAGGAGGAGGAGGAGGAAGAGGAGGAGGAGGAGCAGGAAGAGGAGGAGGAGGAGGAGGAGGAAAAGAGAGAGAGGAGGAGGAGGAGGAGAGGGAGGAAGACATGTTTGGTATAAATCAAATGTGTCTGAACTAGATTAGTTTAGATGAAGCTAGGGCTGGGCGATATGGTTGAAATCAATATCACGATAATCATAAGGATTTTTTTCAAATAATATATATGACGATATGGCTCACATAAGCGAAATCACGTTAAATAATCAAATGAATGTTCATCATATTAAACCGAATGGTAATGTTTGGTGTCATGTCAAACTAAACTGAAATTTTCACATAATATTCCGACCATACTTCATTTTGTCTGAATAAAATGATCTTGTTCTCATCAGTTCAGACAGCAGAATTGTGCGTCTCGATATCCCAAAATCACCACATCATCACAATATAATCCCACTGAAAGACGATAAACGATAATATTGAATTATCGTCCAGCCCTAGTGAAGCTTTAATCATTCCCACGGGCAAACTGTGGTGTTGCAGTGGCAGAAACAGGATACAGCAAAGACAAAAACGGGTTAAACTATGTACAGCATGTAAATAAGTGAAGAATCTATAATGAAGGTTTCAGGATCCTGCTGCTGCTCAGCTGGACTCCAGACTGCTGGACTTTTCTCCTGACTGACTGACTGACTGACTGTTTGGGGAAGCTGCTGTGCCGCTCCTCGCTCGTTATCTTGCAGGATGTCGTCTGTACCGAGGAAACTGGAAACATAACATCCAGCGGTCAGAGGGCCGATGTCAGCTGCTGCGTCCGGCGGGTCAGACACACAGACAGAAGCCTCCAGGAGAAGAGAGTTTTTCCTACCAACGTCTCTATACCAGTGGTTCTCAACGTGGGGTCCGGGGACCACCAGGGGTCCTTGAGGGGGTTCCAAGGGGTCCCCAGCAAACTGATGAATTGTTAAACTTCAGTGAACACAATTAGAGAATGTAGCAGAATGACAGTTCTGATCATAGTTTCTCTGTTATCTCTCTACCTACAATACAGAGTCATGGAGATCTGGACAAAATCAAATTTGACAATAAAAATATTCTCAGATTTGGGTCCAAGAGACAAAATCTCATCAAATGGGGGTCCGTGGCTCTAATGTGGACTAAACTAGGGTTGAGAATCTCTGCTCTATACAACTTCAGAAATGTTGGAGAATTCTGGAAATTCGCTAGAAATAATTTTCCTCCATTTTCAGTCTGTGACCTAAATCCCCTGTTTGTCTCTTCAGTGGTGAAGAATCACTATCTGTGGGCGTGTCTTGTGGGCGGGGCCAGCGGCAAGCCGGTTGTGGCGAGCGGCCGCAGAGCAGGAAGTCACAACAACAACAACAACAACAACAACAACAACAATGGAGAAAAAGAATAGGAAAACAAAGAAGACCGAAGGGAAACGTTCAGAAACACGGTGAACATCAGCATCCAGTCGGCTGTGGAGGCTTTACGCTGATGACATCATCAAGATGACTGACAGGTGGAGGGGAGGGCGGGACTAACAAGACACTTCCTGCTTCAAAGAGAAAAGCTGCATTGTAGCTTCAATCTTGAGGTCATCTTCAATAATCTCATTTTAATAAAACATGGTCTTCAATAAGCAGCTGGAATGAAGACAAGAATCTACAGATCAGAGAATCTGCAAAACAAAGAGACTGAAAGAGACTTTTGTCTGGAAGCTTCAGTCTCAGCTGCTGACCTCCTTTGATTGATGAGCCGAAATTTATTAATGATCCGATTCAGCCTCTATTTCAGGGTTAAGCCATAAAATCATTAGGAATTTGGAAATGGGCAGAAATCATAAGATCTCTTGGGAACAGTGAGCGGAGATTTGCTTGTTTGTTCCTCTCTCTGAACATCAACACTGTCTCTGACTCAGCTCCACAGGATTTCAACACATCTTCTTACTGGGAACTCATTAATCATCACTGATCCAGCTGATGTAAACATTCCTTCACTATCTGCAGCTCCTGCAGATTGAGGGGAATTCTTCTTTCACCTGACAGAGACCCAGACAGTTTAACTAAACCAAACCGCTGCAGGCCGTTTCTCTGGACCAGCTGCAGCCAGACGGGATGTGAGTCAGGACCAAACACAGAGCATGAAACCATGAAATACTATAAAACACAGTGCAGCTTCACAATGCCCTTCCTCTCTCTCCCACACACACACACACACACATCCACACACACTTCAGAGTAGCTCAATGAAATGTGCAGAACTTGTTAAAACTAAATGAAACCTGACCACACTGTGTTCCACCTCCAATCAGAAGAGATTGCCCAAAATGTTTCCGTCTTCTGCTGAGGAACATCATCAGTGTTTCCTCTCTATTCATCCGACTGCATCTAAATTCTGGCCCGGCTGTGAGGTCACAGGGACACTGGCTGTCGATGGCGTCTCCCTTCAGCAGGTCCAGACATGACAAGCGGCACAAAGGATCAACAGTCCTGTGGTTCACCTGGAGCAGATGATGTCTGGACCAGAGAGGATCTCCTGTCTGTCTGAGGATCTCAGCAGGATGTGTTCTCCTCCACCAAACCAACTGACAAGACAGCAGGTCAGTATGCTGTCAACCAATCAGCTGCAGCACATGGTGAGGACTGTGTGCCCAACATGAAGAGACCCTCACCCTTTGTTTAGAAAGTAGGAACGCACCAACAATCCAAAAAACCAACAAACCTATCCATCCATCTATCCATCCATCTATCCATCCATCCATCCATCCATCCACCCGGTTCAGGAGTGATCCTCCTGGGTCTCGAAACCAAAACTACGCCCACCGGGCACAGGCCCAGGGGCCTAAGAGCTCAGGGGGCCCCTGAGCCAGAGCCTGATACATGATGATGCTGTCACTAACTTTACATTTACTGCCCCACCATCAAAGGGCTTTGTCATTTATATCAACACCAAAGCCCCACAATTCCCCCTGTAATAACCTAAACATTATTTGAAGGTGTCACATGGCTCTGTCACAGTGAGTGTTCCCCTCAGTTTATCTATAGAGCTTTAGCAGGAAAGCTCTGCATCATTGTCCAAAGGCCTCGTAATGTAAAGTCAAGGTTTATGAAGACCCCAAAATGCTGATCTGTCAGTAGGTCCACTGACTCACACCATGCAGCTGCTGTGTGGCCAGACAGTAGATTTTGGGGCATTACAGGCAATCAGAGGTATGTTGACCTTTGAAATATGTTTTTTAGGCCTAGAATAATGTGTGTTTGCACCTTGTAATTCCTTTGTAATTGTTTATTTAGTTTCATCTCCCATAAATGCAATAACAAAAAAGATAATAGGCATAGCAATATTATATACGCAATGAGGGCATACAATAGTTTTTTATGTTCATCTCACTTTTGTATTTAAAAAACTGTTTTGAAAATGAATTTGGGTTAGGGCTTCCACTTTCATGTCCATGCTTGCTAGATTAACAGGTGTGTTGGTAAGAATATTTCATGATTCGCTTAGTCTTCAGAGGTTTACCTGCTATTTAATTTGCAACATCACTTGTTACAAATTATATTCAGATAAGTGTTTTTCTAAGGTGCTGTTGGCTTTGAGTGTGTCAATTCTGAGCTGAGATTCAGGTGATATTGTGCGACTGGCTCTGCTATACTACTACACTGTGTGTGTGTGTGTGTGTATGTGTGTATGTGTGTGTGTGTGTATGTGTGTGTGTGTGTGTGTGGGGGGGCTTAGTAGGTATCTGTGCCCAGGGGCCCTTTGTCTCATAATCCGCCTATGCATCCCGGTCAGAAACACCACAGCTCTACTGTCACCTATCAAATAACTGCAAAAATACCCAAAAAATAATCTAAAGCAAGATCTGATCTCCTCCCTGCTTGCTCAGCTGGGAGCAGCTTCAGGTCCAGCAGGCTGCAGTCCGGACCGAACCGGACCGGACCAGGAACCGGTTCAGCCTCTTCAGCCTCACTGGGTGAAACTGCAGAGTGGGTCATGTGACCCGGCGCTCCGCTCCTCGCCGCTCCTCGTGACCCGGCGGCTCACAGAAGGAATGTCCGTCCCGCTCAGGCTGAACAGCGTCACACCGCACTCAGATTAGACTCACACAGCTGACGCTCTTATCCACAGCAGCTCACAGGTCTCAGATCAGCAACATTACACACAACCGTGTGTAACAGTGAGGAGGTGAAGGGTCAGAGGTCACAACACTCATGTGACCACAGTGGAGCTGCAACTATCAATACCTTTCACTCTAAAATAATCTATCAAATCACATCTAATATTCAAATAATCTATGATCAATAATAAACATTTTTTCCAACATGTTTCCCACGGTGCAATCTGTCAAATTAACACAAGTATGATGCTTTTCAAAATGTAACAATTATAACAAATAAAAAATAAATATCAAATAGAAACATGTCGAATGAAGTTAACTGTATTTAGTGAATTGTATTTAGTACGACTCTGAACAAATCCATGGAAGCTGTTCTTCTTCTTCTCTAAGTTAATGGCAGATCGACTATGGAGACCATCAGAGGCAAATCTCATTATTAAGATTACTCAAAAATGGAAATGGTTTTGATAAAAAAAAAAAAACACATTACATACGTTTTTCAAATGTATTGAACATATTATTGCAGTCCTAGAGCTTGCTGGAAGAAGAAATAAAGTAAGGAGACAGAAGGGTTTTTAGAGGAAGGATCCAGATCTGCTGATGTGATAAATCTACATTCTGCCTTCTGGTTTCTCTGATCAATGAGAATCTCTCAGCTGACTGGAGGCTTCACATGCAGAACGTGACCATCAGCCTGCTCCTCCGGCTCAGCACATGACTCAACATGAATTCCCCAAAACCATCCAGACTCATTCTGAGAGAAATTAAACTGCAGTGGAAAATATGGGCAACTTTACATGGTATATTCAGACTTTACTGGATGAAGCGCCTTCCACCTGATTAATTTACTTCACGAGTGAAGGCAAGGCTTCTATCACTGATCCAACTACATATCGTATTAAGTTAAAATGTAGGATCTGAGGGAGATTAATTAGAGGTAAATTAGGGAAGAAAGTTAAAAATGAGACAGAAATCCTCCCACCTGCTCTACACTCATGTCAGTTAGATCCAGCCTGTTATTGACAAGCATATGTTGTTTTCAGCTATAACACTATATTTAAAGAAGAATTTGTCATAAATTGTTTTTCAAGACTTTTTTGTAGCAAATATTTCTACCCATAAAAGCCTGTGAAAAGTGCTACATAAGTATGTAATATGCCAATAATGGCATTACGCTTTCAGTTTGAATCTTCAGCTCTTCTGACTCTGTGGACCTGGACCAAGGCTGCTCAATAAAAGCTCAGCTAATAGACCTGATGCTCGCTGACCCTGCATGGTTTGTTTTGTTGGGATAACACGGTGGGAGAGGGGAACCGATTCTAAAACTTCGATATTCACTGAAATAACAGCTGCCTGGTGAACTGGACCTGTGCCGAATTGAACAGTGGATCCTAACGATTTGTACAAAGCTCTTGAATCACGTTGTTCCGGGTATGCACCTTTATCGATGAGCAAGGCAACATTAAATTGCAGGTTTTTGAATGGATATTGGTGTGACGTTCTCTCTAGCTGGGATTATGTGCGTTTGTTTTGTTGAGCAAAACTGGCTAATAGATTGATACCCTCGGCCATTAACACCACAGTAATGTCTGAACAGATAAGAGACGCTGTTAGCCATCTCTGATTTGTTATCGATAACAATAACGTTACTGAACCGTTATGCTTCTGGTTAGTTTGTTCTTGAACAGTATCTGAACAAAGTGGCTGCTAACTGACACATAAGTAGCGGTGTAAGTGGTAGTTTTTGGCTAGATTGGTAATATTTAAATTAACCGTTACTTGAATTTAGATGTACTAATATTGCAGCACTGATATTTAAGCTGTGACACAGCAGCAGGTTTGCGTTTACATACTACAACTAATGTTATATCGTTATATTAACTGTTCACTTGGCAGCTATTTTAGCTTCTAACGTGACTCAGTCAAACCGGACAGCGGAACTATTAGTTTTAAAATTAGCTTGCTAGCTAACGAGCTTGCTTCCTGATAAAACGCACCAACAGGACTGGTGTTAGCTAGGGACACGAACTTTAGCCTGTCAGTTAGCGTTAGCTCTGTTAGCTAGAGCCGGTGTTATCTATCGTTACAGACCTGCAGCCCGTCAACAGAGAAGCAGACAGATAACACAGGCAGCGAGGTGAGACTCACCTGTCCAGCAGTCAGGCCCGCAGCTCGTCCAGGTTCGGCATGGCAGCAACACGGAACATGACACGACGGATCTGAGCTGTTTACCTCTAACCGACCAGCTGCTAACCAGCAGCACTAGCTCAGCCTTTGGTCTGGGTTGCCAGACACCAGTGATGAAACACGTAATCTGAGCTGTCAAAAGAAACCCCGATCCGTGCCGTTCTGTTGAATGCAGAAAACATCAAACTCCATTCAGAAACCTGCCAATTGAATAGTCTTGGTTATCGGCAAAGATAGATACGTAGTAGAACAAACAACCTTTTAGGAATCGTTAGGATCTACTGGGTGACAAGTGATCCACCAAGCAAGTCAAACCAAACTGTAAGAATTGGTTCACACTGCTCACTAGTGGCCGTGTGTTCAGGTGGAGGCAAACCAGCTCTAAAATAACTTCATTATTGGACAAAAATAAAGTTGACCAGGTTTTCATGAAAATAATATCTAGATCCTGGGCAGAGAAAACTCTTCACCTACGGGAAGAAATGGAGAACATTATTATTCCAGGCTACTGTATGCTGAATGATATATTGTTTTCATTAAAGAAAGATTACACTGAACATCTGCTCAGATAGGGCCACATGTGAAAGATGTATTTGAGTTCTGAGTTTAAAGTCAGAATTCTGAGAAAAAAGTCAGAACTTTATTCTCACAATTCTGATTTAAAACTCATAATTCTGAATTTAATCTCAAAATTCTGACTTTAATCTCATAATTCTGACTTTAATCTCATAATTCTGACTTTAAACTCAGAATTCTGACTTTAATCTCATAATTCTGACTTTAATCTCATAATTCTGACTTTAATCTCATAATTCTGAATTTAATCTCAGAATTCTGACTTTAATCTCAGAATTCTGACTTTAAACTCAGAATTCTGACTTTAATCTCATAATTCTGAATTTAATCTCAGAATTCTGACTTTAAACTCAGAATTCTGAGATTTTAAACTCAGAACTCAAATACATTTTTCACGTGGCCCTAATCCTCTTCCGTAGATGCCAGCAGGTTGACTTGTAGTAAGTAGTTCAACTTCTACCTTTGGTTTTGGGTGAAGAAGCAGTAAAGTCATCTGGCAGGAGAGCATGCTGGGAGAGAAGGAAACTCAACACAGCGACCTGAGCACTAAACAATAAATACAATAAACAATAAACAACGTCCCCCACAAGTGATAAGAGCTGCAGTGAGGCAGTAAGAAGGGAAACATGTCAGTCTGTTCTGACCTGAGAGAACATGAAGCTCAACAGAACACATGACAGATGGAGGCGGACATGTTGGAACATGGAGCCTCCTCACTGTGTTCAGGCTCAGTGGGAATGTTATGACTGCATCTGTGGTGCTAAACTGACTCTGACGCTAATGTGAACTTCAGTCAGTACAGATGATTATAAATCATTTAAACACGTGACGTGAAAAATTACTGAGATTTCATTGGTGGATATTAAATCATACTTGAAACCAGTGAAAACAGTGAATGTGGAAGTGAATGTTTGTTGCCTGAGGCGTTTGTATGATGAGCAACAAATGACCGACATGTCTGGATTGATTGAACAAATAATTGGCTCTTTTAATTGGATTTCCAGCTACCAATAAGCAAATTATTACAAGTAAAACAGAAGAGGCTGACAGTGAAGCACAGTGTGTTTAAAGCTGCAGCAGGTGAGACAGCAGACCAACATCCTCTCAGGTGTTGACGTCATTTCAGGCTTTCAGATTATATTCCAATCCTTTTTATTTATTTTTTCTGCGTATGGTGAAAATGAACAGGATTTTTGGATCATTTTTGGCAATCATTCTGTTCTTAAAATGGGTGAAATAATGTAAGTAGAAATGACGTATGATGAAGTTATTACATATTTTAACACATTATTGAATTAAAAATATATCCTATATTACTATAAAATGAGGAAAACTCTGTCTGTCTGCATCCATTTTGCTCCTCAGTGGTTTGGTCAATAAATCTGAAACTGCACATGGGCATTGAGCATTGGCATAGGCAGGGACTGACAAAGCCGATTTTTCAATTTTCCCAAATTTATGCTGTTTATGAGCATTTTTGGCAAGTCTGCATGTGGCGCGTGCATCCCCGGGTCTGGACTAGTATCCTATATTTAGCTAACAGCCATGATGGATGTTGTGTTATCCTATGAGATGCTGAATGCCAAGCTCAGTCTGACTAGAGATTTATTTTTCCCACGGAGCAGCCGAGGACATCATGAGGCAACTTCAGGTCAGTCAGTCAGTCAGTCAGCACTTCGTCAGTTGGCCTCTAGAGGGCGTCTGTGGCTAAGAGATGCAGTCTTTCCCATACAGAAGCACAAAATCAAAAGTTGGTCAATGTATAGAAATGAATGTAAATCGATCTCTAACGCGCCTGATGTCACATCACATCATGTCACTGAACTGAACTGAACACATGCTGTGGGTCTGAAGGATCTGTGCTCGTTTTCATCAGAAACGCCTCAACGAATAAAGAACTGCAGACCAGAGGAACCTGACAGCAGAACCGGTCAGTGTGACCGGACGGAGCTGAAGTGCTGCTGACCCTGTCGTGTCTTGGTTGTGTATCTTCCTGGACGGGATATAATGTCAGAATCCGCTTTGTCGGCGTTCCTTTATGTGCTAGAAGAGATTTTCAGACTGTTCCTCCAGACAATGGCAGTGAATGGGGAGAGAAAACAAGACTAGGTCAAAACCTAGTATATGGCTGGACCTTGTATGGGTGTGCCACGGCCGACCGATGGTGGAACTTCATCACTCAGCCAGTCGCTCACACACATTCGCGTTTATAGGACTGGCCCCACTGTCGCGGTCCAGCCAAAAACACTATTCTCCAGTCTCCTCTACCAGAGCAACAGATCACAGAATCACTGATTTGGGGGTTTTATCATGGAGGAAGAGACACAACCCAAGACTCTACCAGAGTCACACAGAGCTTTACATTTACACCTCTATCTGTTTTCACATTGGGCTGAAAGGGGGCGGGGCCAGAGTCACTTCTTAGGGCCAAAAAATGACGTCACACTTGAGAGGAAACAATTGGTCCGACAACCGGCCACAAAATGGACTTTGAAAACAAACTGCAAAGCAACAACGCTGTCATTTTTTAGATTTGTTTTTATGATTTAAAAAAATAATAGTCTAGTGAAGAAAGATTTTAGGGGGTTGGGGGGGGATTTGAACCCCGGACCGCTGAGCTGCGATCAATTTTGCGATTCTGCCAGATTATCTCATTTATTACTTTCAGCACCTTTCAGCAAATAAAACCAACCTACAGCAGCTTTAAACTACATTTTATACACAACACAAGTTTACACACACACAGCCATTCATAAAGAACGTTCCACAACAATCCTCATGGTTTCTGATAAAAAAATAAACATATATATACACACCTGTCAAAAGTCTGGGGCACCTCGCCTTTTCTGAACTATCGATGTACCATTTGATTTTCTGTTGTTTTTCAGTGAAGACGCAAGGGAAAAAAAATGGCTGCAATTCTTTTGTTAACTTTTACTGTTTTCATCATTAATATTTACATGTAGGATTTGTTTTTTCTCAATCTAAACCTAGTTAGTCTTTAATGGGGTTAAGTTATTGGAAGCCGACAGAGAAAACATGCTGATTCATTAAGTATTTTCCAAAGCTAGGAGTCCTCAGACTGTTGACAGAGTGTATAAATAAAAAAAGTACAGGAATCATGAAGTTGGCTGTAGTTTATTAAACAGAAAAAACTGACCCATTAATTGTGAACAGAAATGCCTCAAACTTCCCAGATAAACAATATAAACTGTAAACTCTAAATTGCGGTCAGTTTCACTCCATAAGCCACAAACTTTACAGAAATAAAACTTTTATATCTTCATTATTCTCAGACTCTGCTCTCCTGACAGTCTGCAGTCTGAACTCCCTGCTGCACACTTTCACCATCAGCACTTATCATTACTGATTATTGATCTCCTGTCTGAACCTGGGGGAGCGCCGCCCATTTCCAACGGCAAAATCTGTCTGTGTGATCAGAGGCAGTTTGGATCAGCTGTAAAACACAGCTGGAGTCTGATCCAACACTTGAACCAGAAAACAGACAAGAAAGAGACACAACTGCTTTGTCTTTTGCAACAAAAGCACCAGAGTGATTTGTCTCATTCACATCAAGACACTCAGTTTGCTTTCAAATCTCCAGGTTCAGGTTTTAGATCCAAACTTCCATAGATGTTACATTCAGGGCTTAAAGCAAAAAAACATTCTGAGCCTAAAATGTTCCTGACTGATAAAAGGGGGAGGGGGGGGGGGGGGGCTTTCATAAACTTCCGTTTTCATATTTCAGCTGTGCTACACTGTGATAGAAAGTAGCTTGCTCGCATTCCATTGCTAATTGTAAAATATTGCTTTGCTGAATATGATTGGATAAAACGCATCAAAAACAAAAACCCACATGGAGCGAGTTTTTTTGTTTTTGTTTTGTCGAAAATAGTTTGTGGATCTAAAACGTCCATATGCCGGAAATCCAGCACCTGGCCAGAGGTGTTTAAGCCCTGTGTGTTGTAGAGGAAAGGGGGCGTGGCTAATTAACATCAAGCTGCTTCTTTCTGCCTCTGATCAGTAGACAGATACTTCACCACAGACAGAGGGCGGCCTTCCTCTTTAACGCCTCACTCTGCCCGGCCCTCCGCCTGCGTTTACATTTGTTTCCACCTCAGAATCGCTCGCCTACTTTTTTTTTTTTTTTTTTTTTACATTTTTTGGACTTGGTAGGTCCGGTGGGGCGGTCCGATCACTGGGGCGTTTTGAGTGGATTATTCAGTTTGTGGGTCTTGGTGCTTTTCTTTAACAGTTTTAGTGAAAACACCGGAGTAAACGCCGGACTCAAAGTGCCGCGGTTTGGCTTCAGGAGACTTGGATTATACTGCACAGCTGTTTGGAGAAATTTTATGGTCATTTTTTTGCCCTTTTTGGAACTCTAAAGAAGGGCTCCCAGTGAGTAGAGAGACAAAATTTTCATTTTGGTTGAACTATTCCTTTAAGGAACA
The DNA here is from genome assembly GCF_046629955.1 of Centroberyx affinis. Lineage (NCBI taxonomy): Eukaryota > Metazoa > Chordata > Actinopteri > Beryciformes > Berycidae > Centroberyx > Centroberyx affinis. The sequence continues at coordinate 53,409 of NW_027280829.1, forward strand.
AGCGCATCAACTATGTTTATTAATTTGATCAGCGTTGAACATTCAACAGTAACGGACCTGCAGGTTCAGAACACTCACTACATTCTAGTCTTATCCATAATAGAGCTGAACAATTAATCAAAAAACAAAAAAACGCAAAATGAACTTCTCGGAGTCTGCAGTTAATTTCTTCAGTTTGGTCCAAACTGGATTTGTGAACAAGGAGTTTTACAATCAAAACCTTCATCAGACTCAAACTCAGCAAATCTGCTCACTAAAATTATTTAAAGAAAAGTGATTTAAAAAAAAAAAAAAAAAAAAAAAAAAAGATGTCAAAGATCTAAAAAATGTATGACAACAAAAACTAGAATTGCAGTTTAAATTGCAATACATATTATCAAATCAAATATATATATATGATATCAAATAATCACAATTCGATTTTTTGTCTGTATCTTTCAGCTCTAGATCCAGAGAGACGTCCAAAGAGATCGACAGAATCAGCTTCAGTTTAAACATCAGCAACAATACAAGCAACAGTAAGGAGGCCAGGGGTCAGAGGTCACAGCAGCCTGACAGATGGAACTGTGACCTGAGAGTGGTGATGATGATGATGATGATGATGATGATGATGATGATGATGATGATGCGTCTTCAGTCGCTCTCACTGCCGCTGTCTGAATCCACGTAGCAGCTGTCTTCTCCTGTGTTCTCCACAAACCGAACGCCTGCAGGAGACAACATGACATCACTGATCAGATCACATCAACCCTGTTAAAGCTGCAATAAGTGATTTTCCGCCCACTAGAGGGCGACAGCAACCTCAACACCTTTGTAAATAAAGGCCCTAACCCAGCGAAGGGCCGTGCATGAAGGCTAACAGCTAAACTAACCGTACCTACAGAGAAGTCTCACCGGTTACCGGTCTCAGTCTGCTGAAGGTCACATGACCCACAATGACAAGTGAAGAGGCAGGTAGCAAGTTTACTAGTTTAACAAGTTTAACAATTTGACTAGTTAAACTAGTAAATTTGTTAATCTAGTAAAATTGTTAAACTAGTAAATGTATTAATCTAGTAAACAAATTTACTAGATTAATAAAATTACTAGATTAACAAATTTGCTAGTTTAAAAAATTTACTAGATTAAGAACTTTACCAGGTTGACAAATTTACTAGATTAACAAAGTTACTAGTTCAACAACTTTACTAGTTTAACAAATTTAGCCGCTCGCTTCATCGATTCCGCCATTATGAGAAGTTTTTTCAGGAATGGGAGGGGGAGGAGCCAAGATAGTTTTAACAAAAGCTGCTGAATGGAGGGGGAGGAGCTTCGTTCAGGAGCAGAATCTGACAACAAGCTTCAGAAAAGAGGAGAAAACAGCAACACAGCTGGATATTGGTTTATATCATTATGTCTCAATGCAATCTCCACACAGCACACATCAGCTTCAGGACTGGTTAGAGGGTCGGATTACTGCAGGTTTAAAGTGCATCATGTTGCAAAACATGAATAAAAAAACTATCCCAGTTAAAGAAATCTAGTGAATTAACAACAGAAGGGATTTCTCTGTTTCCTCTACTTTTTAGGAGATGTGATTTTAAAGTTGAAACGCCCTTCATGTCTCCAGTGAAGACCGTGGTTCTTACCGTTTGGTGTCCGGTCTTCTTCCTCCTCAAAGTGTTCCAGGTCGTAACTCACAAAAATACTCTGTGGAACCAAATATTGACCTTTAAAAGTTTGTCACAGCTGTATACTGTTATACTTCATATGTACTAAACAGACTCAATATGAGACAGAATATGGGAGGCATCAGTGAAAATGGGCTGCAGTCCATTAAAAATGCACCTATCAGCAGTCCCACCCATAAAGCCTCCAAATCAAAATTAGGGAAATTTCTACAGGATGCAAAGCAGTTTTAGAAAAACAATTTTATGGAGCTTATCATCTCTTTACAGTTGGATATGTTCCATTCTAATGGTAGCTATTTTTATTATCTGATTGTTTTTTATCATTTTATTCATAAAGCAATAAAGTTGGATGTAAAGGAAACGTACAAAGTATCACTTGCTGTGCAGCAGAGGATTTTTCCCAGTAAAGACTGGGACAGCAACTGGAAGCTTTCATGGACATAATGTTAAATCTTTCATGGCTGCAGGTTGAAGCAGACGCAGCGGGTCGGCCTGTAATACGCAGGATATGCTTCTCATTTTATGAGTTGATCATTTTAGATTTGCCGCTGTCCCTGGCAGAGGGTTTCCTATGCTGGAATATTTTTGATTTTGAATTTTGTATTTAATGTAATGGTTTTAATCCATTTAATGTTTTTAATCCATTTATTGTTTTAATCAGCATGTTATGTAAAGCACTTTGAGTTGCATTCTATGTATGAATGGTGATATAAAAATTAACTTATTACTATTATTAACGTACAATGACAATAGAAGGTAACAAAAAGCAAAAAAAAATATCTATATGAAAATGTCCCTATTCATAGTATTCTGTTACTCCACAGGCTCTGGAGGATCCTGAAGGTGATCTGGAGGAGGGGCAAGGTCATCAGTGGAGGTATGCGGAAGGGATGTGGATTCCAAAGGAGGAAGAGTCTAACAACATTGATCAGTTCAGAACCATCTCGCTGCTCAGTGTTGAGGGGAAGATATTCTTCAGCATTGTTGCCAGGCGCCTGACAGACTACCTCCTGAGGAACTCCGACACTGATACCTTGGTCCAGAAAGGAGGGATCCCGAAGGTTCCGGGGTGTCTGGAGCACACAGGCTTGGTCACACAGCTGATCAGGGAAGCCCGAGAGAACAAGGGGGAACCTGGTTGTGCTGTGGCTGGACCTCGCAAACGCCTATGGGTCCATACCCCACAAGCTGGTCGAAGAGGCACTGAACCGGCACCATATCCCAGGCAAGTTCAGGGACCTCATTTTGGACTACTACAACAGCTTCAGTCTGAGAGTCTCTGCTGGGTCTACAACGTCAGAGTGGCACAAGCTCGAGAAGGGAATTATTACTGGATGTACCATTTCAGTGATCCTTTTCCACTCGCCATGAACATGCTGGTGAAGTCTGCTGAGGTTCAGTGCAGAGGGCCCATCACCAAGTCCGATGTTTGACAGCCACCCATTAGGACCTTTATGGATGACCTGACTGTGACAGCAACATCTGTCCCAGGGAACAGGTGGATCCTGAAAGGCCTTGAGGAGCTGATCACCTGAGCTCGTATGAGCTTCAAGCCGGTGAAGTCCAGATCCCTGGTGCTGAAGAAAGGAAAGGCCATCAACAAGTTCCGCTTCGCACTTGGCAGCACCCAGATACCATCCACCACCGAGAAACCAGTGAAGAGTCTGGGGAAGGTGTTTGACTGCAGCCTGAGAGACATAGCATCCATCCGAGCGACCAACCAAGAGTTGGAAGTCTGGCTAGCTGCAGTGGACAAGTCAGGCCTACCTGGCGAGTTTAAGGCCTGGATATACCAACATGGCATCCTCCCACGGATTCTCTGGCCCCTCTTGGTCTATGAGGTCCCGATCTCCACAGTCGAGGGCTTTGAGAGGAGGGTCAGCAGGTTCCTACGGAAGTGGCTGGGACTACTTCGGAGCGTGAGCAGCATCGCCCTGTACGGGCAGAACAACAAGCTAAAGCTCCCCATCAGCAGCCTGAATGAAGAATTCATGGTGACCCGTACTAGGGAGGTGCTGCAATACCGAGAGTCCTGCGACCCAAAAGTCTCTCAGGCTGGTATCGAGGTCAGGACAGGACGGAAGTGGAGGGCAGCAGAGGCCGTGGATTTCGCTGAGTCACGGCTAAGGCACAGGGTGCTGGTGGGCGCAGTGTCTCGTGGAAGGGCTGGCCTGGGTAGCAGCATAACACCTCGCTACGACAAGGCACAGAGGAAGGACAAGAGGTCTTTCGTCAGGGCTGGAGAGAAGCTAACATGAGCTGCCAGGGCCACCTCCTCTGGCCTGCTAGCAATGGCATAAGACTGGGAGCTGAAAGTTGACCTGGGGAAGCAACTGAAGTTCCCAGAAACTGTTGCCACAACGATGCTAAGGCCAGACATGGTGCTGATCCCGAAGCCTGGGCGAGGGTGTCTGATTGTTGAAAGACCCAAAACACCCAATGACCCCAGGTAACATTACTGATGGTGTGTCCAGGTGCATCACAAGATGATGTATGTCACAAGCTTCTGTCTGGAACAACCAGTGACTACCAGGAACAGACTGGTTGATGACCAAGAACAGAGTGGTGACAGCTGGAGAGACAGCAGACAGCCCGGAGAGACGGCAAGGGGGCAAGGGGGCAGTGAGGGTTAGCAGCCCGACCTGCATCTTCTGAGAGGAAGAACCCACAGCAAGCTACAGATCAACCTATGGAAAGATACCCCCAGGGATGCCAGAGAAGGGGGGAGGATGAGCATCCCATCCGGACGGACCAAAGGACACGACACATGGCAATGGAATTACGACGAGTACGGAATGCGTTTGCGGCAAGGTGTGTAAGAACCCGCGTGGCCTGAAGATCCACCAGGCCAAGATGAAATGCGTGCAGACGGTGCAAGTGTCACAGCGCTCAGGAACTACCCCTGGTGAGGCGCAGGAGGAGCCAGGCCTGGAGTCACCCCACAGTGCCCAGAACCTCCAGGTGACGCAAGCCCCAGACCCACGCAGTGCAACAGAATATCGTCGGGTCAAGTGGCCCCAAGCTAACAAGGAGAGGGAGTGGCTCCAGTTCGACGAAGACGCCGATTCCATCTTGTAAGCAACCAAGGGTGAAGCTGATCGACGCCTCCAGACAATGACCACCATCATCGTCAGCCTAGCAGCTGTTAATAATAAGCACCATATTGGTAGGAAATGCATGTGACACCATGGGAATACTATAAATTACTTTAACTCTCAGTTTAACATTACTGATCCACCCAAAGAAAAACACTAATTAAGATTACAGATTGTCAGTCTGTCTGCATTTCATAAAAGTTTTATTTTACCTTGATTTTTTTTTAAAAAGGTGTCAGAATATTTCACAACACCTCATCTTCTATCTACAGGAGGATTTTCTTCCCATTGAAATCTGTGAGCCAAATAAACACAAAGCGTGAGCAGCAGGTGATGCAGCAGGTGCGTTACCTTGTCTCTGAGCAGCCTGTCCCAGTGTCCCTGCTGCTGTTTGACCAGTCTGAGCACCGGTTGGTTGGACTTCATCTCCCAGCAGCAGCGCTCGGCGGCGATGTCGGCGTGGAGCTGCAGGTCGGCTCTGTAGCGGCGGCCGCTCACTGTGCCGCTGAACAACCAGCAGAGAGCGGATATCAACTCACATGGAAACAGTAACAGGCTTTCCTGCCACTTTAATGAGACGACAACCGGCCGCCACTGGAAAAACACAACTCCATTATTCAGGAGTTTATTATCGTTGAGAACAAATCAAAGCTGAACAGCGTCAGACTGCAGCAAACTGCAGGCAGAGAGGAGCGGATTCTACTGGAGCAAGTAGCTGAAACCACTGTAGCTAGCATCCAGGCCACACTAGCAGAACTGTAACCATAGAAACCACTGCAGCTAGCATCCAGGCCACAGTGTAGCAGAACTGTAACCATAGAAACCACTGCAGCTAGCATCCAGGCCACACTGTAGCAGAACTGTAACCATAGAAACCACTGTAGCTAGCATCCAGGCCACACTGTAGCAGAACTGTAACCATAGAAACCACTGTAGCTAGCATCCATGCCAGAGCAGAACTGTAACACTTTAACCTGGGTAAATACGACACGGATAGCTCTCTGTCAATCAAGCCCCAACGCGATTTCCCCTCAGACACAAACACAGTATCAAGACGGTGTGTGTGTGTGTGTGTCTCTCAGGGTCAGAGGTTCAGCCTGGGAACATGTATGGCTCCTGTGTGTTGACCCCTGACCTGTACACGGCTCTGTCTGGGTAGAAGCGGCAGCTCTGGCTCTCGGGGCTGATCAGCTTCACCGTCACCATCACACAGTCCGACCTCTGGTACCAGCGGACCTGCGGGTGTAAACTGGAACAACCAGAGGGAATAAACAGAGAATCTCCTCCAGCTGAAGAAGTGACTGATGGACCTGCAGCATGGAGCCAAATGATGCTGCCGGTTAAAGACAGCAGCAGTACAGACTGGATCCTCTAGATTTTAGAGAATTTGTTTTACAAGCTTCCAAAGTGTCTAACATGTCTCTGGAAATAAACTCCTCACATGTTTCTTTCTGCATCCAGATAAAAGAGTTTGTACCTTTTTGTGGAGTCACTGCTGTCTGGTTCATCAGTGCTGATGACCTGCTGACTGTCCTGCTGCTGATCTCCTACAGGGAGGCCTACACACACACACACACACACACACACACACACACACACACACACACACACACACACACACACACACACACACACACACACACACACACACACACACACACACACACACACACACACACACACACACACTTTATTGCTGTTTGGCTTTCAAAGTTTAAACACAGATAAATGTATAGAGCTGCACAATTAAGGCAAAACTGATAATCCCACTTATTTTATTCAAGTATTTGTCTCAGTTTCAGGAAACAAAACTCTTGCTGCACTTCTGCACCTGAACATATATTTTTACTTTTTTGTGCAGTTTTTCATAAAGTAGCAGCAGCTACAAAGTCTTGTTTTCTCTGTCTTCCTCTTATTTACAAAATTCACATCATAAATAATTACTGCTTTTTTACTTGGGGTTCAGATACAACCGGACGACAAACTTTGCCCAGAATCTGGATTTCATCATCTGGTTTCAAACCAAAGAGTCTCCAGATGAGACGATGATCCACTTTTAGGAACTAAAACATTTTCAGGATTTTCCTCTCTGACGTCGGTCGATCCGTTTGTTTCTCTGCTGCTTCATCTGAACTTTGGTTTTGGTCACATGACGCACACTGAGCATTCAGAGGCTGTGATTGGTCAGGAGCGATGGAAGCGCTTGATGTACCACACCGGGAAATATAACAAAACACTTCAATATCTCCGAATTACACAATGATTAATTGTGGAAGCATAAAATTGTGATATATGTTTATCTATGATTAATTATGCAGCTCTATAAACATGTAGAGGTCAACATGGCCGACACACTGACAGGTGGATCGTACTGATACTTGAACTGAATAAAGCACTGTACTGTGATAAAAAGATGCAAGAAACTTTTTTTTCACATTTTTACCATTTTCACAGCAGGTGAGATCTGCAGTCAGACGGGTTTTGGGGGAAAGTTCGTGTTCGTCTCCGTTCCTGTAAAAACACCATGAAGAGACACTGTGAAGAGACACCATGAAGAGACACCATGAAGAGACACCGTGAAGAGACACCGTGAAGAGACACCATGAAGAGACACCATGAAGAGACACCGCGAAGAGACTAGGTTTGAGCGATATGTTAAAATTTTCCAACCGGCCACCGTCAGCCCATCAACCGGCGATTGCTGATATATTGGTGCAGGTGTGTGTGCTGCGGGGAGTCTCCCCCCCCAACCCCCCCACACCCCCACACCATCTTCAGTGAACAATCATGAAAGAGCTTGTTGCCAAAAAGAAAACAAAATCCCCTATTTGGGATTATTTTGGTTTTAAACTGGATGAAACTAGCAAGCTGGAGCTAAAAGTCCAGACAGGCTGAACAGCTCAGACACTGTTTGAAAAAGAGTTGGATGGTGTCAGATGAAGGAGCCTCCCTCCACCTGCAGCCTCCAAATGAACAAACAGGTGGGATAACATATTATGCTGTTAAATGATCAGGGAGCACAACCGCACATACAGCTTTTGGTCTAGTTCTCAAATATGATTTATGAGTCGACGTCGCTCTTCGGCACCGATCGATCGGACAGCAGCCGCTAAAGAGGCTTCACTGTCACTCAGTCGCTCACTGCTCTGTTCTGTGAAAGACTCGTGGGAAATCAGTGCAACAAGAACGTGCAAAACATGACCCGACTCCAACTGCCAGCTCCTATTCACGCACGCTTTGAATTGCGCTTTACAGGTTAATTATTTACCATTAAATTAGACCATTAAATTAGCAAAATAAAATGACAAAAATCGCCCAAAAAAATCAACCGACGATGGACTCAGCCAATCACGATAGCCGATATATTCGTCCTATCGCCCGACCCTAGAAGAGACACCGTGAAGAGACACATACACACCAAGCAAAGTTTCCTTCAAGTTAATGAAGGTTTGTGTCTCTTATTCCACACTGTAGTGGATGTTGTGAGCACAGAGAACATGCCTCTGCCCTGCAGCTCAGATCACTGCATGACCTGATGCTGCTTTACTGTGTAGAGAATCAATAACAATCCAAACTAATAATACTCCAAACCGTTTGGTGTATTACAAAAAATTTAAAGACCTAGTAATGTGCAAATCCATTTTCCGTACCTGTATATAGGAAAAAACAAAACAAAACAATAAAATCAAATAAAAAGACAAAATCTAGGAAAAAAAAAAAAAAATAGTGGGGAAAACAATTTTTTTTTACTTTTGCCATGATTTATCGCTCTATAGCTCAACATTTTTACCACAACAAATACCACTGCATGTGAAGTGACAGTGGATCTACAGCGACACTGAATGTGGAGACATGTGCAGGATTTATTGTTTATTGTAAAATGTTTGTCATGGAAAGTTTTGTTTCATTCTCAAACTTTTAAAGAGTAGAAACCAAAACATTTTCTACTCTCCCCAGACTCTCCAGACTCTCCAGACCCAGACCTGATCGTCTGTCCCTCCGCCTGCAGACCGGCTGTGTGTTCGCTGCTCCGCCCGGTCCGGACCCGGACGTCTGACCGGGGTTCCTGATCGCAGACCGGGACCCGGTGGAGTTCAGGTTCCGGTGGAACCGGCACAGGGAACCGGTTCGGCTCTGGAGCGGAGAGCTTCCTGCTCTCGGCCGCTCTGAAGGCTTCAGCCAGAGCTTCTTCCACCGCCTGCAGCCGCAGCTCCAGAGCCGCCGAGCTGTCCTCAGACCTACACACACACACACACACACACACACACACACACACACACACACACACACACACACACACACACACACACACACACACACACACACACACACACACACACACACACACACACACACACACACACACACACACGCTGCTGTGTTCATCTCCTACACACACACACACACTCACTATGTGATCTACCATGCAAACATGCTGCTTCTGTTACCGCTCATGTACCCATAGAGCTGGGCAATATGGCTGAAATCAATATCAGGTTAATCATCAATCAAGGACTTTTTTTGATAAATACAGTACTGTGCAAAAGTCTTAGACACCCAAGAGTTTTTATATAAATTGTGTCTTAGATGTTTATTCATTTTTTTTCTGCATTAGTGTGTCAGTAGACTGTTCTTTATAGTACATTTTTTGATATTTAGAAAATTTCATTTAATTATTTTTGAAAGCATCTTCACTTTCCTTTTTTTCATTTACATTTGCCTAAGACTTTTGCACAGTACTGTGTATATCATGATCTGGCTCACTTCTGCAAAATCACATGTTAAATAATCAAATTAATTTTCATCCCATTGAACTGAATGGTAATGCTTCTTCTCATCAGTTCAGCAGCAGAACTGTGAGTTATGATTTATTTATTTTAATTTTTTGTTTAACCTTTATTTAACCAGGTCGGTCCTGTTGAGATACAAAGACGAAGCCTGGCCAAGACAGCAGCATACAAACAGATAAAAGTTGCAACAACATTAAAACAGACAAACATTAAGACACAAACATGCAATAAAATAAATATAAACAATTACAACGTGATTGATTTCCCAAAATCACCAGATCACCACCATGTGATCCACTGAAAGACCAGAAACCAGAATACTGAATTATCGCCTTCTACTTCAGTAAAGTCACAGTACTTCTACTGGACCAGGACCCTCTAGGACTCTGGTCAGTATCCGGTCCCGTTCTCTTGACTCACCCGGCGATGTGATTGGCCTCCTGCGGGCTCGTGGCCCCGCCCCCCCGGCACAGCGCCCTCAGCAGGTCCAGGTGCTGCGGGTTTGCGGCTCCCATCCCGCTGCTCAGGATCTCCGTCTGGACGTTGTATTCGTTGATGAGCGTCTTCATGCCGGGGAGCTGCGACACCCGGACCTCAGACAGGAAGGAACCGGGTCACGGACAAGTCCACCAGTCCAGGATTCAAACACAGACTCAGACAGAAGCCGGAGTCGTTGTAAACATAATCGCTTTAATTGCAAAACGTCAGATAATTCTGTGTTCTCTTCCTCTTTGTAATTTAAATGATTATTTTTTCATAGTCTGCTACTTGTGGCGTCCTTCTGAGGAAACACTTATTTAGAATTGTGGCCAGCAGCCTCATGACAAACCTGCTCATTTGATATTCCATTTACTGAGAGAATTTACTGATCCATTGATGACTGACTGACTGACTGACAGTTGAAGCCAAGCCTACCATGGGGTCGACGAACACGGTGTTTCCCAGGCTGAGGACGGCTCTGGCTCGGTGCTGCAGACCACGGATCTTCCTACTGATGGCTCTGGTGACCTGGGGGGGGGGGGGGGGGGGGAGTCACATACATCACTTCCTGTCCAAACTCCACTGAGACAAGACGTCCACAGGCCACTCCCTTAAGTCCCGTCAGCAGCTCCTTTTACTGCCGTCGCATTTTAATGACATCACACAACAAAGCAGCGTGAGCTTATTGATCAGTAAACTCTCCTGACACTGCAGGCTGCTGGGATCAAACTGTTTGAATACTGTGAGATGCTTGGGATGCCTTGTTGCCATGTTGGAGCTGTGATGCCTTCATAACCTTTCTGACTCCAACAAAACCCACAAAACATCCTGATCAACACCTGCAGGTCTGCAAGTCTCATCAAGTTGAGCTGAAGACTTCTGAGAACATTTTTAATGCCAGTTGGAATGAAATAAAGACCACTTGTACAACTGAAATAAATGTAATGAAAGTCCTGTGTGTGTGTGTGTGTGTGTGTGTGTGTGTGTGTGTGTGTGTGTGTGTGTGTGTGTGTGTGTGAGAGACCTTGGGGTTCCAGCTGGGTTCGGCGTCGGCAGGTTTGACCCGGCAGACGATGATCTCCACGGCCTGAGGAGGCAGAGTCTGGAACCGAGCCGGGAGCTGCAGCAGCTGGTGGGACTTCACCTCCTGCTCCCTCCCCTCGTCCACAAACTGCACCAGGACGCTGAAAAACAAGCGCTCCCCTCTGTCCTCCGGGACAGACAGCACCTTCACCCTGCAGGGGGTAAAGAGTCACATTACAGAGATCCATCTGAGGACCTGAGCCAGACTCACAGTGAGGAGAAATGTTTTTTAAACAAGACTGGAACATTTCAGAGCAGCTAGAGGAGGAAGATATGAAATATAATACAAAATAATATGAAATATATACTATAAAATGAGGAAAACTCTGTCCATCTGTCTGTCTGCATCCATTTTGCCAATCAACCTGAAACTGCACATGGGCATTGAGCGTTGGCACAGGCAGGGACTGACCAAGCAGATTTTTCCATTTTCCCAAATTTACGCTGTTTGGCAAGTCTGAGTTGTGGCACGCGCAGACCCAGGTATGGACTAGTTCTCTTTAAACAGTTCTCTTTTAGTTATAAGACAAGACATACCTTACACAAACTTACATCAAAAGTATATATAACCAAGGTAAAGAAAAGAAAGGGAAAAGAAAAAAAAAAATTGGGCTGGAGCAACATTATCCTAGAAAGTGCACATAGTCACATCAGTTTAAGACGTATTTTAAAGCGGCCCATGATCAACATGGCAAAATGTCTCTGTGCTATTTATTTATTTATCTGTTTATTTATTTTTTTTAACATCACATTAAAAAAACTAGACACATGTGCCGTATCTGGCGGAGAGCAAAGAGCAAATCAGTGATCAGGTGTCTCCTACCTGTTAATCAGATCTCTCATTGATTCCCACTGTCATCACTCCACAGCACTTCCCACACATTAACATTCTAACAGCTGGGTGAAAGAGCCCCAAACCCTGTCAAACGTTTCACTTTTCCTTTTCGTTTATTGAACAGGTTACTCCTGTACTGAGTGTCAGGTGGACCTGTGGAAGCTCTGCTCCTCCTGCACGGCGTACAGCTTCCCCTCCTCCACCTCCTCCGCTCCGGGCTTCTTCTCGGCGTAGCAGGACGCCATTTCAGACGCCAAGCTGTCGAAGCCGCCGTCCTCCTTCCTGATGATGCGACCGCAGAAGACCGACGCCGACTTGATGTAGAGTGGCAGAACCTGAGGACACAGAACAGAGAACAGAGAACAGAACAGAGAACAGAACAGAGAACAGAGAACAGAGAACAGAGAACAGAACAGAACAGAGAACAGAACAGAGAACAGAGAACAGAACAGAGAACAGAGAACAGAACAGAGAACAGAACAGAGAACAGAACAGAGAACAGAGAACAGAGAACAGAACAGAGAACAGAGAACAGAACAGAGAACAGAACAGAGAACAGAACAGAGAACAGAGAACAGAGAACAGAACAGAGAACAGAGAACAGAACAGAGAACAGAACAGAACAGAGAACAGAACAGAGAACAGAGAACAGAACAGAGAACAGAGAACAGAACAGAGAACAGAGCAGAGAACAGAACAGAGAACAGAACAGAGAACAGAGAACAGAGAACAGAACAGAACAGAGAACAGAACAGAACAGAGAACAGAGAACAGAACAGAACAGAGAACAGAACAGAGAACAGAACAGAGAACAGAGAACAGAACAGAGAGCAGAGAACAGAACAGAGAACAGCAGAACAGAGAACAGAACAGAACAGAGAACAGAGAACAGAACAGAGAGCAGAGAACAGAACAGAGAACAGAACAGAACAGAGAACAGAACAGAGAACAGAGAACAGAACAGAGAACAGAACAGAACAGAGAACAGAACAGAGAACAGAGAACAGAACAGAGAACAGAACAGAACAGAGAACAGAACAGAACAGAGAACAGAACAGAGAACAGAGAACAGAGAACAGAACAGAACAGAGAACAGAACAGAGAGCAGAGAACAGAACAGAGAACAGAACAGAACAGAACAGAGAACAGAACAGAGAGCAGAGAACAGAACAGAGAACAGAACAGAACAGAACAGAGAACAGAACAGAGAGCAGAGAACAGAACAGAGAACAGAGAACAGAACAGAGAACAGAACAGAACAGAGAACAGAACAGAGAACAGAACAGAGAACAGAGAACAGAACAGAGAACAGAACAGAACAGAACAGAGAACAGAACAGAGAGCAGAGAACAGAACAGAGAGCAGAGAACAGAACAGAGAACAGAGAACAGAACAGAGAACAGAACAGAACAGAGAACAGAACAGAGAACAGAACAGAGAGCAGAGAACAGAACAGAGAACAGAACAGAACAGAACAGAGAACAGAACAGAGAGCAGAGAACAGAACAGAGAACAGAGAACAGAACAGAGAACAGAACAGAACAGAGAACAGAACAGAGAACAGAACAGAACAGAGAACAGAACAGAACAGAGAACAGAACAGAGAACAGAGAACAGAACAGAACAGAGAACAGAACAGAGAGCAGAGAACAGAACAGAGAACAGAACAGAACAGAACAGAGAACAGAACAGAGAGCAGAGAACAGAACAGAGAACAGAGAACAGAACAGAGAACAGAACAGAACAGAGAACAGAACAGAGAACAGAACAGAGAACAGAGAACAGAGAACAGAACAGAACAGAGAACAGAACAGAGAGCAGAGAACAGAACAGAGAACAGAACAGAACAGAGAACAGAGAACAGAACAGAGAACAGAGAACAGAACAGAGAACAGAACAGAGAACAGAACAGAGAACAGAGAACAGAACAGAGAACAGAACAGAACAGAACAGAACAGAACAGAACAGAACAGAACAGAGAGCAGAGAACAGAACAGAGAACAGAACAGAACAGAGAACAGAACAGAGAACAGAGAACAGAACAGAACAGAGAACAGAACAGAGAGCAGAGAACAGAACAGAGAACAGAGAACAGAACAGAGAACAGAACAGAGAACAGAACAGAACAGAGAACAGAACAGAGAACAGAGAACAGAGAACAGAGAACAGAACAGAACAGAGAACAGAACAGAGAACAGAGAACAGAACAGAGAACAGAACAGAGAACAGAACAGAACAGAGAACAGAACAGAGAACAGAGAACAGAGAACAGAGAACAGAACAGAACAGAGAACAGAACAGAGAACAGAGAACAGAACAGAGAACAGAACAGAACAGAGAACAGAACAGAGAACAGAGAACAGAACAGAACAGAGAACAGAACAGAGAGCAGAGAACAGAACAGAGAACAGAACAGAGAACAGAGAACAGAACAGAGAACAGAACAGAGAGCAGAGAACAGAACAGAGAACAGAACAGAACAGAGAACAGAGAACAGAGAACAGAGAACAGAACAGAGAACAGAGAACAGAACAGAGAACAGAACAGAACAGAGAACAGAACAGAGAGCAGAGAACAGAACAGAGAACAGAACAGAACAGAGAACAGAGAACAGAGAACAGAGAACAGAACAGAGAACAGAGAACAGAACAGAGAACAGAACAGAACAGAGAACAGAGAACAGAACAGAGAACAGAACAGAGAACAGAGAACAGAGAACAGAGAACAGAACAGAGAACAGAACAGAGAACAGAACAGAACAGAGAACAGAGAACAGAACAGAGAACAGAACAGAGAACAGAACAGAGAACAGAACAGAACAGAGAACAGAACAGAGAGCAGAGAACAGAACAGAGAACAGAACAGAGAACAGAGAACAGAACAGAGAACAGAACAGAGAGCAGAGAACAGAACAGAGAACAGAACAGAACAGAGAACAGAGAACAGAGAACAGAGAACAGAACAGAGAACAGAGAACAGAACAGAGAACAGAACAGAACAGAGAACAGAACAGAGAGCAGAGAACAGAACAGAGAACAGAACAGAACAGAGAACAGAGAACAGAGAACAGAGAACAGAACAGAGAACAGAGAACAGAACAGAGAACAGAACAGAACAGAGAACAGAGAACAGAACAGAGAACAGAACAGAGAACAGAGAACAGAGAACAGAGAACAGAACAGAGAACAGAGAACAGAACAGAGAACAGAACAGAACA
Source organism: Centroberyx affinis (assembly GCF_046629955.1). Lineage (NCBI taxonomy): Eukaryota > Metazoa > Chordata > Actinopteri > Beryciformes > Berycidae > Centroberyx > Centroberyx affinis. Next base: position 68,579 of record NW_027280829.1, read on the forward strand.
GAGAACAGAGAACAGAACAGAGAACAGAGAACAGAGAACAGAACAGAGAACAGAACAGAACAGAGAACAGAGAACAGAACAGAGAACAGAACAGAGAACAGAGAACAGAGAACAGAACAGAGAACAGAGAACAGAGAACAGAGAACAGAACAGAGAACAGAGAACAGAACAGAGAACAGAACAGAGAACAGAGAACAGAGAACAGAGAACAGAACAGAGAACAGAGAACAGAACAGAGAACAGAACAGAACAGAGAACAGAGAACAGAACAGAGAACAGAGAACAGAGAACAGAACAGAGAACAGAACAGAACAGAGAACAGAGAACAGAACAGAGAACAGAACAGAGAACAGAGAACAGAGAACAGAACAGAGAACAGAGAACAGAGAACAGAACAGAGAACAGAGAACAGAACAGAGAACAGCACAACAGAATAGAGTCACAAATCACAATATGAACTTCTGCAATTTCAAAATCTCACAGGCTGCAGTTAATTAATTAATTATTAATTGATTCACTGTGTCTGGGCTTATTTTATAATATAATGACTTCATATTATCCATTATATATCAACTGGTGATAGAGAGTAACAAAACAGAAAATGTCACAGATTAATACTTTAAACAGATTAAAACCTGCAGACAACTGATACAGGAACTGTGCAAAATGTGGTGCTGATGTTTTATATAATCTGTAAATTTGTGGCAGATACTCATGTTATTTGTTTCAGGGAGAATTCACATTGATAAAGAGTTGTGTGCAGTGCTGCTGTGTTGAAACACAGAGACAGAGACTCACCTCTATGACCCCGGCAGCAGGGAGGACAGACCGGTCCAGATGGGACCTGAACCTGTGGCGGTCTGGACACACACTGCTGTCCCTGCAGGACGACACACTGCAGCGTGAGGCGGGACAGACGCTCAGCTGCTTCAGGAGGTCAAACTCACATCTTCATACTTTTCATTTTCTCTTATCTGAACTGTTTAAAATCCCTTTGATATTTGGAACCAAGAGGCTGTTCTCAGATTATGTAAGTGAACTACAATGACCAGAATCCATTGTGTCTGATGCAGTGCACGGTGTAGTGAACGGTGTGTCGAGGAGGCAACCCACTTGTGAGAAGCTGCATGTTGCATTTGTTTCACAAATAAAGCAATGATCAGATGAGTGTAAAGGCTGATTCACAGCAGGGCGCTCGACACCTTTGATAAGAGTCGCTCCACAGAAATGAGAGTTTTCAACAGAAAACAGTCTCCTCACTTTCCTTTCATGTCGCGCACCTGGAGAGTTTTGGGTAGTCACATTGCTTATTGATTTTTTGGTCTGTAACTTTTTCGTCCTTGTTTAATTAGTTTAATTAGTTTAGCTTAGCTCGTAGCAAATATGGCGGCTATAGATGAAAGACTGGCAGAACAAGTTAGACAGTATCGTCACCTGTATGATTCTTTAATGAAAGAATACAAAGATGTGCAGATGGCATTAACGTCATGGAAAGAGTTCACCGACACCCTGAACATCAGTCTGTTGGACTGCAGACGTTGGAAAGATCTACAGGACAGGAAGGCTGTGTTTACTGTCCTTTCTATCTTTATCGGTCAGACGAACATGTTACAGTAGGCTAAACAATAACAGCTCGGTGGTCGAGAAGATTATTCTGCATCATGGAAGTTTAACGTTACTTGGCTTGTGTCTTAACAGTCAAATGAACCTAACGTTATCTCTTTCTCTCTCACCCTCATATATATATGTGTGTGTGTGTGTGTTTGTGTGTGTGTGTGTGTGTGTGTGTGTGAAACAAGCTGTCAGAAGGATAGCTATACACCGATCAGGATGATATAATGTAACTAAACAAGCCGGCTGGAGGATAGCGTCTGGTTACCATGGAGACGACTGAAACCTTTCGCCAAAGCATAAATTACAAACGCCACGCGGCTCTTTATTTTCTGTCGTGTGACACTTATCAAAGCTGTCGAGCCTTAAGGCGGCGGGCAGACTGATCTATCAGAAAACAGAATGATTGATGATAGATTTGTGTGTTGGTTTGTTTTGAGCGTCAACATGGCGGCGAGGCAGAAGAACAGGAAGCTTTGCACATTATGGAATAGTTTTTTCTAAAACAAACGTAGGAGCGCTTCTGATTGGCTGAACAGACGCTGATGAATCCGTCCGTCCAGAAAAAGTTCAGCTGGTTGAACTTTCTGTCGTCAAAACGATGGAAATCTGACAGACGGAGCGTCAGTCTGTCTAACAACTGACAGCTGTCAGTGGAAATAAACTAAAATGAACTACAGACGGATCAGAGCGGCCGCTGCCTAATACTCAGCTAATGTTGCAGTAGTAAGTTGGGTAATAACATTAGTTTATAGCTAACAGATTAAGAGAATTTAGTGGCTGAACAAAGTTACTGAGCTCACTAAGTGAAATGGAAATGAAAATGACTGTTGAGATAAAAGAAAACGACTCCAGAGAAACATGATTATCTGAGCGGCGGAGCGCTGACCCGCAGACTCCGAAGCTCTTCAGCCGGCCGCAGAGCGGCCTGCCGGTCTTCAGGTCCTCCCGGGCCAGGTGGACGCCCTCGGCGAAGGACAGCAGCTCGGGCGGCAGCGGGGCGTCGGTTCTCCTCAGGTACCGCAGAACCCCGACGACGTGCCGGGCGTTCCTCTCAGAGATCAGCAGCACCGAGCGGGCCGGCCGAGGACCGCCGCCCGGAGGATCCTGCAGGAAGCCGAGGAGGAAAAACCAGAGGAAACTGAGACAAAAACCTGAAACATTAACAAAACATCTGCTGTTCAGTGGAGGTTTCCATCCAGAGCCCCTTACACAGCATCAGTAGATCCATCTGGAGCATGGAGTCGTGAGTCTCAAGTCAAGTCTAAATGTAGATCACCAAGTCAAGTCCAAGTCAAGTCCAAGTCATTAATGTCAAGTCTCAAGTCTAAATGTAGAACAGCAAGTGAAGTCAGAACAAATCAAGTACTTGGTAAGAGCATCATGAGTTTGATTTCTATAATCGGTTTCAACTTCAATAAATTCAATCATTCCATACAAATTCAGAAAACAGAATTTAAATTCAGTCGTCTGCCGGAACAAATCTCATCACTTTCAATCTAAGTCATTTACACAAACACAAGATCTCAAGTCAAGACTTTAGAAACCTTTTCAAGTCATCAGAGTACAAGTCAGAGTCAAGTCCCAAGTCACCAGAACCCAAGTCAAGTCAAGTCTCAAGTCTTCTCTTCATGCATCAAGTCAAGTCTCAAGCAATTAAAACTGAGACTCGAGTCGAAGTCATGTGACTCCCAGCTGCACTTCATTCTGTCACTTCATCATCTCAGTCTGACAGCGGTGGATCGACTCATCAGGTTAAATCAGAGTTTAGGTATCAGGCTGCTGGTTGGCTCTCTCTGTCATCTCCATAGCAACATGACGCTGTACTGAAGGTTTGTTTACATTCTGTCTTGGAAACTCCAAATGAAACGATCAGGTGCTTCTCAACTACCAACTACCATGCAACTCTTTCTCTATTTTTCCTGTAATTAGAACATAATTTCATGGTTCTTTCCAGGAAACTACATAAGAAATTAACAGTTCCTTTCTAGGAAATTATTAGGAAAATGCGGACCTGGAAAATAAAGCGTTAGCGATTTCTCACTAACGAGGCTGAAACATTTGTAACTGAGAATCATTACAGAAACATGAGTTTGGTTTTCTGACCTCAGAGACTTCAGGTTCTCTGCTGTGTAACATGGAGACTATCGCTAAAGTTCAAATTCCTCTGAGTCTGATGGCTGGAGAACCAAAGGTGCTTCCAGACCTGAATGTCTCAACTCAACAGAACCCCCAATAATTAATATAGGTATGGAAAGGTCTAGGCATGGGATCCCCAGACTAAAGCCTGCTGCCTGCTGCCTGCCTCACCGGGTCAGACGGGTTCCTGAAGTTGTCGGCCATGCAGAAGAGCCGGCTGCCGAACAGCCGGGGGGAGCTGGGGAAGCCGTAGTGGACGACGCAGGTCGCATCTCTGATCCCCATGGCAACCAGACACTCATTGGTGGTCACTAGGGGTCAAAGGTCGAGGAGGGCAGAGGACGAACACAACAAAGATAATGAGGAACAGAACTGACATTTTCAAATAATATTTCTTAAAATGTTTCAAATGTCGCATCTTGTCAGAGTTTTTAAATAAAATGAGCTTGTTATCATCAGTTCAGACGGCAGAATTGTGTGTCATGATTTCCCAAAATCACTGTATCATCACCATGTGATTCACTAAAAGACCAGAAACCAGAATAGTGAATTATCACCCGGCTGTAGACACAACAATGGACAACATCCAACACACTGACTGGTTTAATATTGGTAGCTAACATCATTAACATCAACAACACTAAATATCTTTGCTGCTGGCTGTGAATTCCTCTGGTAAAAGCCAGCTGCCTCATATGAAGTCAGCTGTATTTAGGTTCTGAAGGTTTATCTCTATGAAAATAAACCTTGTGTGATGATGTTCTCCATGTCAGCTGTTAAACGTTCAGATTACCCAGGATGACTTGTGTTCCGGGGCCGATGTCTTTCTTCCACTGCTGGGTGACGAAGTGGAAGTGGTGGGTCAAACCCTCGTGTGTCTTCAGGCAGAAGGCCGAGGTGTTGCTGACGGCCTGGAGGACAAGAAGACGACAGAGGTCAGGGTTTAGATTACATTTATTTCAAACATGTTAAAACATTTTAAAATATAAGTGAGAAAAACAAAACAACAATAACCAATACAATTAACAGCAAACATATACAGCAAACTCTCAATAAACAACATAAATAAATATTTCATGTCCGAAAAGGAGTAGGAAGAAGTAAATACTTATCAAGTCCTACCCCCTATTTTTATATTTTATCTATAAACTTAATGTTAGACATAAATATTCCAACTTTCCACCCCAGTGTGGGGTAACATTCAAAACAAAACAAGAACAAAACAATCAGAATAAAACAAACAAAACAACACAAATCAAAAACAACCTACACATCCTGTTCCCTGTCTCAGTATGCTAGTTCCCCTCTCTGATCATCCATCCCATATCCATTCAATATGTAATTTTTAAACATTCGTTTAAACTTATTAAATGTTCTACATGTCTTCATTTCCTCACTACAGTTCCATAAATTAACATGGAAACACTGCTCAACTCAGAGGAAATCTACATCTTTTGGCCTGATCTGGTGAACAGGTGAACACTAGGTCCAGGAACATCGGCAAAAAGGTTTTAAAAAAAAGAGAAGTTATTTTTCATTGCATGGGGTCTTTGTGAGTCTGAACAGTTCAGAGTGACACATGAAGCTGCCGATCTGTTGGGACGATACTGGTCTTTAATTAAAAATGTTAAGTGTCGGGATGTAATAACTGAACGTGTTGCTGTACCTTGAACACGTCTTCCACCTCCTCAGCAGAGTTCGCTACGATGAGCGTCTTCTGGCCGACGTCGGGGCTGAAATCTAACGCACCCAACAGAACTGACACCTTACTGCTCTCCAGAGCCAGCAGGATCACCTGGAGAGACAAAACAGCTGATATCACACTGACTGTCAGCTAAACCACGTCTCTCCGTAGCTCAACATTATTCTACTCTACAACTAACATCACTGTATGAGATGAGGAGAAGAATGAAGAGTGAAGAGCGGCCACATGTGGACAGGGGATCAGTAACAATCCAGACTTTTCCAAACTTTTTGGTGCAATTCCCAAATTTTAAGACCTGGAAATAATCAAATGTATCTTCAATATTTTTCCAGACTTTCCAGGCTTGCATGGGATCTGTGGATCAAGGCTGCAGGATTACAGCTAAAATGATTATCTTGATTAATTTATTAGATATTGTGATTCTGATTATCAGTCTTGATTTAAGGAACAAGTTAAATTATTAAGTTATTTTACTGCAATTTTTGTGTCTTATAGACATCTATAGAATATTCTCAACTACAGCGGTGTTGAAATATTTCAAAACTGCTGATATTTTAAGATATAAAAATGCTACATGTATTATTTTTAACCAACAATATATCATCAAATTACTAGTGCTGCCTTGGTCTCATGACTGTAAACCAATGAGAGCCTGGTGGAGCTGATTGTTCTCCTCTATCTCACAGCAGCAGTATAGTTAGTTCTAGTGTTTCTCCACATTAAGACTACATTTCCCATCAGCCCCGTTGCTCCCTGCCCCCCCTCCCCCTCCCTGAAGAGGATCAACATGTTGGAAGTGATTTCTCCATCTTCCTTTCCCTCCTTCCACCATCTGGAACAATACCAACAATGGAGGATGTAATAAGGATATACTCTGATACACGATTCGTTAAGAGCGACCTGCTGAACGTTGCCGTAGAGAGCAGCTTCCTCGGCAACCGTCATGACGACGCAGGGGCAGGACATGTGATTGGCCAGCAGACCCTCCATGTGATTGGTCCAGTGCTTCGCCACGGCAACCAGCTGCCGGGGACAGGATGTCTTCTCCTCGCTGGAGGTCACCTTCTGGAAATGCTGCAGGATGGTCGCCATCTGACAGGAGAAGCAGACGGTTCTGTTATGAAATTACACATTAATGTTTAAAGAATCACTGAGAAAGACACGGACAGGTAGGTGGATATTAGTTAGAGCAGACAGGTAGGTGGATATTAGTATGAGCAGACAGGTAGGTAGATATTAGTATGAGCAGACAGGTAGGTGGATATTAGTTAGAGCAGACAGGCAGGTGGATATTAGTTATGAGCAGACAGGTAGGTGGATATTAGTTAGAGCAGACAGGTAGGTAGATATTAGTTAGAGCAGACAGGCAGGTGGATATTAGTTATGAGCAGACAGGCAGGTAGATATTAGTTAGAGCAGACAGGCAGGTGGATATTAGTTAGAGCAGACAGGCAGGTGGATATTAGTTAGAGCAGACAGGCAGGTGGATATTAGTTAGAGCAGACAGGTAGGTGGATATTAGTTATGAGCAGACAGGTAGGTGGATATTAGTTAGAGCAGACAGGTAGGTGGATATTAGTTAGAGCAGACAGGTAGGTGGATATTAGTTAGAGCAGACAGGTGGGTGGATATTAGTTATGAGCAGACAGGTAGGTGGATATTAGTTAGAGCAGACAGGTAGGTGGATATTAGTTAGAGCAGACAGGCAGGTGGATATTAGAGCAGACAGGCAGGTGGATATTAGTTAGAGCAGACAGGTAGGTGGATATTAGTTATGAGCAGACAGGTAGGTGGATATTAGTTAGAGCAGACAGGCAGGTTGATATTAGTTAGAGCAGACAGGCAGGTTGATATTAGTTATGAGCAGACAGGCAGGTGGATATTAGTTAGAGCAGACAGGTAGGTGGATATTAGTTATGAGCAGACAGGTAGGTGGATATTAGTTAGAGCAGACAGGTAGGTGGATATTAGTTAGAGCAGACAGGCAGGTGGATATTAGAGCAGACAGGCAGGTGGATATTAGTTAGAGCAGACAGGTAGGTGGATATTAGTTATGAGCAGACAGGTAGGTGGATATTAGTTAGAGCAGACAGGCAGGTTGATATTAGTTAGAGCAGACAGGCAGGTTGATATTAGTTATGAGCAGACAGGTAGGTGGATATTAGTTAGAGCAGACAGGCAGGTGGATATTAGTTAGAGCAGACAGGCAGGTTGATATTAGTTATGAGCAGACAGGTAGGTGGATATTAGTTATGAGCAGACAGGTAGGTGGATATTAGTTAGAGCAGACAGGTAGGTGGATATTAGTTATGAGCAGACAGGTAGGTGGATATTAGTTATGAGCAGACAGGTAGGTGGATATTAGTTAGAGCAGACAGGTAGGTGGATATTAGTTAGAGCAGACAGGTAGGTGGATATTAGTTAGAGCAGACAGGTAGGTGGATATTAGTTATGAGCAGACAGGTAGGTGGATATTAGTTAGAGCAGACAGGTAGGTGGATATTAGTTATGAGCAGACAGGTAGGTGGATATTAGTTAGAGCAGACAGGTAGGTGGATATTAGAGCAGACAGGTAGGTGGATATTAGTATGAGCAGACAGGTAGGTGGATATTAGTTATGAGCAGACAGGTAGGTGGATATTAGCTATGAGCAGACAGTCACCTGGTCTGGAGCCAGAGAGAACAGCTGGTCGGCCTCGTCCAGGACCAGGTGGTACAGACGCAGGAACAGGAAGCAGTGGCAGGCCAGCAGGCGGACCAGGCTGAAGGGCGTGCTCACCAGCAGCAGACCTGGACACACAGCAGGTCAGGCTGGGGTCCGCTCACATGGAGCCTGAGCAAGTCTCAACTACAAATCTGGAATTTCCCCTAACCCTAACCCTAACTCAGTGAACCTCCAACTGTCCCAGTGGAGCTGCTCCTCAGCCAACAGTAGGACAGTCTGGTTGGACTTTACCAGTTCCAGCAGAAGAGGTAATTTAATATGAAAGCTAGAACAATTCTGCTCACTCTGTCTGCTGGATAACAAATGTGATGGTAAAGCTACAATAAACAAAATGTTCTGACCACTACAAGGCAACAGAGACTGCAACACATCCGTAAATAAACTGACAGCAGAGCCACTGGACTACAGAGGCCTGCCAAGGACAAACCTAGCAAAGCACAGTGTATAAATGCTAAGCTAACCGTAGCTACAGAGAAGTCTGACCAGTCTGACTTTGACAGATCTTTCTCCCACAATGACAAGAGAAGAGGCAGGTAGCAAGTTTACTAGTTTAACAAGTTTACCAGTTTAACAAGTTTACCAGTTTAACAAGGTTACCAGTTTGACTAGTAACAAGTTTACTAGTTCAACAAGTTTACTAGTTTAACAAGTTTACTGGTTTAACAAGTTTACTAGTTTAACAAGTTTACTAGTTTAACAAGTTCACGAGTTTAACAAGTTTACTAGTTTAACAAGTTTACTAGTTTGACTAGTAGCAAGTTTACTAGTTTAACAGGTTTACTAGTTTAACAGGTTTACTAGTTTAACAAGTTTACGCTCTCACTTCATGGATTCCTCCATTATGAGAAAATGTTCACGGATGGGAGGGGGAGAGCGCTGCTTTTACAAAGCGGAGGAGGAGACAAGCTAGTTTTAAAAAAAACTTGCCAAAAGCTAATGCCAAATTTTCCCAACATGCAATTTGATGTGTTTACCAATCATTCTCCACAGCACAACAACATTAACACTTTTCCCTCTGAGGAGAAATGACCGCCTCAGGTGATTTGGAAATTGTAGTCGTCAGTATTAGGATTTTTATAATCCAGGAAGCGGTTCTCGTCAGCGGTAACAGGCTCACAGTTCTTGGGGATCCGGACGGCCTTGGCCTCGTCCTTGGCGACGCCCAGCAGGACGGTGAGGGGGCGGAGCGTGGCGCTCACCTGGCTCTCCTCCAGCAGGTCCGACACCGCCTGCACCTTCTCCCAGCCGGGACACACCAGCACCGCGATGGGCTGACACACACACACACACACAGAGAGACACACACACACACACACACACACACACACACACACACAAGGAGTCAGACAGCAGCTGGACAGGAATGATGGCACTTATTAAAAAAACAGCAGGAAACTGAAGTCCTTGGTTGACTAAACGAGACACTTTTACAGACTGTATCCTCTAGATTTTACAGATATTGATTGATCAACTTCAGGTCATCATTAGTATATTAGAACTGAAGTCTTCTGATGGTGAATATCAGACGGAGGTTAGAGAAACAGGACTGTGACCAGAATGTTTGAATATCAGACCGGTTGGGAAAATCTGGGAATTAAGAGAAATAAATAAACCACTCCCTTTCAACAACTACTGTGTGTGTGTGTGTGTGTGTGTGTGTGTGTGTGTGTGTGTGCTTGTGTGCGTGTGTGCGTGTGTGCATGTGTGTGTGTGTGTGTGTTTATATACTCAGTCCTGTGACTTTCATCCTGCTAACTGGGGTTAGACGGATATATGAGACCGATATTGTCCTTTTATTAAAAATGTGATTTGGTCCAGTCAGTGTCATATCACCTCTGATGTGATGGGTATCATGCAGTTTGATTGATTACATATTTATTGTAGAATTGATCTATACTGCTCTGGTTGTCTAAGCCAGTGGTTCTCAAAGTGGGGTCCGGGGACCCCCAGGGGGTCCGTGGCAGTCTCCCAGGGGGTCCGTGAAAAGTTTTCAGATTCATTTACATTTTCATGATATAAAAAAAAGTGATTGATTGTTTTATGGGTATTCTGTGTTGAGATAATGCAAATATTTTTAGTGCATATCTAATATCTTTCTAATACATTTCTCTTGTGTTGTTCTTTCACATAACTAAGACTATAGAAGTGTAAAAAATAAGCTACGTCAGATTATTCCAAGGGACATACATGTCAAGTCAAGTCAATTTTTATTTATATAGCCCAAAATCACAAATCAGAATGAGGGGGTCCCCGGTATATTCTCTATCTTGTAAGGGGTCCTTGGCTGAAAAACAATTGAGAACCTCTGGTCTAAGCGAAGCCCTGAACCTGAATTCGTCCTGGGTTTCAGTGGAGAGTTTTAGTGTCCCAGGGTCTACATCATGGTGTGTGTCTGCGTTCCTCTGCTCACCCCGGTGCTGGAGGTGAGCGAGGAGTAGACGGAGTTGAGCTGGATGTGGGTGAGGAGGGGGGGCAGGTAGCTGAGCGGCTGGTCGGCGGCGTGGGAGACGAGCAGCGTGTCGCAGCCTCGAGCCACCGCCGGCCAGCTGTACCTGTCCGCCAGGGACAGAGCGCCATACTGCCGCCGCCGCAACACCTGCACACACACACACACACACACACACACACACACACACACACACACACACACACACACACACACACACACACACACACACACACACACACACACACACACACACACACACACACACACACACACACACAGGGTCAAACACACTGTGGGGAGGAGAGAGGAGAGACAGACTGCTGCCAACAGACAGCAAGACGACTTCTGATGTTCAACACTCAGCAGTTATTTAGTGATGAAGAGTCATTTACTGTTTTACTGAACCCATACAGACAGACAGACAGAGAGAGAGAGAGAGAGAGAGAGAGAGAGAGAGAGAGAGAGAGAGAGAGAGAGAGAGAGGGAGGGAGAGAGAGAGAGAGAGAGAGAGAGAGGGAGAGACACAGACAGACAGTTATTTAGTGAAGAGTCATTTACTGTTTTACTGAACCCACTTTCCCTCAACCTGCCTCGTCTGCTTCTACTGCAGTTAGTGATTTACTACGTTTCCCAGAATGCCTTTCGACATCCTCCAGAGAAGGGGGAGGGGGGGGGGCTTGTTGCATTCAGCTGTTTGTTTTACATGTAGGTGGAGAGAGAGCGAGAGAGAGGGACAGCAGAGTCTGTCCAGTCTATAAAAAGTGAGCGTCTCCTCTTCCTCTAACTCATCCTGTCTCTCTGCTGCAGTGCATTCTGGTCTCTCTCCTGCTCCTGCAGTGCATTCTGGTCTCTCTCTTGCTCCTGCAGTGCATTCTGGTCTCTCTCCTGCTCCTGCATTGTATTCTGGTCTCTCTCCTGTGGTGGAGAAACTGGTCTCTCTCCTCTTCTCTGATGGATCTCTCCCTGTATGATTGTTGAACGTCTCTTGGTGCAAAATGGCGGCTCTAGAAAGAAGCCCTCGCTCTTTGATCCTGAGGGACTGACACCAAAACCTGACGTTTACCGCTGAGGTTTTACATCCTGAAACATTTTCTCATCTCAAACTCCACTGGAGCTGCTGGAAACATCTGGAGGTGACGTCACCTCGTCTCTGATTGGCCGGTTATCCACCAAGAAGAAAAACACAACTAACTACTGGATGGAGCCAGAGATGAAAAGAACATCAACAACAGCTGATTTTTTTTAATAGTGTTAGTGTTTTAGTGAATCACAATCTTTGTCCTCTGGTTCCTCTCATTTTTGTAAATTAAATTAAAATGCAACTTTCTTCAGTGTTTCTGCAGCCTGTCCAGACGTCACATTTTGTTAAACAGCTGATCATCATGTCCCACTCCTTTCTACTGCTGCATTTGATTAGATTCTTTTAACTGTACTTGCTTTATGCTTATATATTTAAAACCAATAGTTTCTACTGTTTTTATGGCTCTTTGATGTTTTGTATTAATTTTTGTTGGGCACGTTAAATTGCATAATTTTAAGAAATGTTCTCTATAAATGTGACTTCTGCAACCAGGAAACGTGTTTTGGGTTTGTATTCCTTCACATGTAATGACAGGCATCAGGCTCCACGTTAAAACACTCGACAAGCTGAAAAAACAAAATCATTATCTCTAGAATAATAATCTTTTTTTTTTTTTACAGTATTATTCAAAACACAGTTACAAAATACTTCAATTTTTTCCCAACACTTTTTATTACTTTCCATATTCTTTTCCAGGCCTAGGAAACACTATTTTTAAATTCCAAAACCTCCCAAGGATTTCCATGCCTGTGAATTCTGTTAAAAAACATTTCCCAACAAGTTCTTTCATCAGATTAAAGTTTGGCTCCTTAGATGTTTTTGGGCGTCTCTTAGTGGTTTCTGTATGTCACCTGCAACCTGTAAGCTTTTCTTTTTCTCCTCTGGTTTTAGTGTTTCTCATCCTCATGTGAATAAGCGGTTTACCCTGCAGAGGCCGGAGGTGACGGGAGCTCGCTCCAGGCTGCTGCACGGCTCCAGAGGCAGAGAGGAGCGAACCAGAACCAAACTCCTGCTGGGATCACTGGGACAAACCTGGAGGGGGGGGGGAGAGAGGGAGAGAGAGAGAGAGCGAGAGAGAGGGAGAGAGACACAGACAGACAGACAGAGAGAGAGAGGGAGGGAGAGAGAGAGAGAGAGGGAGGGAGAGATAGACAGAGAGAGAGAGGGAGAGAGAGAGAGAGAGGGAGAGGGAGAGGGAGAGAGAGAGAGAGAGAGAGAGAGAGAGAGGGAGAGGGAGAGACACAGACAGACAGTTATTTAGTGAAGAGTCATTTACTGTTCTGCTGAACCCACTTTCCCTCAACCTGCCTCGTCTGCTTCTACTGCAGTTAGTGATTTACTACGTTTCCCAGAATGCCCCTAACTCAAACTCAAAGATGCCCGCACACTGAAGTCCAGGCTCGCCTGCTGTCCTCCTCCATGAGTCTCAGTCTTTAGCACCGTTTGAATTTGCATGGTGATCCATAGCGGTCTGGTCGCAGCCTATCCACTGGCAGTTATTTCAGACAGATACTGTCCGACAAACCTGATTGGCTGGTGGATGTAGGCGGGACAAACCTCCTTATGACGAGCGTTACAGAGATGGCAAAGGTAAAGGAACTGGATGGTAGTGAGATAGATTTAAAGATTTCACTGAGTCACTGATTTAGCGATTAGTTCTGATGTGATTCAGCGTCTTAAAAAACTTAATGTCATCGATGAATTAAAAAAAGGAACAATCAGCTGTTTAGAAGCTGGGAAGTGAACGCCGCCATGACTGTTGTCGCTCTGAGGCGTTTCCAGATGACATCAGTCTGCTTTGCTGCTGTGATTGGTCAAATTTTGATAACCGACAACTGACACCATGCAAATTCAAAAAGTGCTGAAGTGCTACAGACTGAGACTCATGGAGCTGGACACCAGGCAAAGTTAATGCAATGGTTCATTTTAAGATGGAAGCTAAGCCTTTGGTTTCCATATGCGTGCAGAAAGCCTGGTTTTGTTTCTGAAGATCAGAATAAACTGAAGAAGCGTACCGAGTCGTCAGCTGAGTCGGGGTCAGAGGTCAGCGGCTCGGGGTTCAGCCACTCCAACAGCCTGAGGAACAAACGGTCAAGCTTCATTCAACACAACACATTTATCTTAAAATATATCGGAAGTTAACTCAGTATTTCAGAAAATACAAAAAACTCAAGTGTTTGTATCCCTCAAGATTCTGTTCAATAAGCAAAGATCATGAGAGTTAATGGAGAATATGAAGTTACAACAAGTTAAATTTAACTTCAAACAAAACCTTCAGACACCTGTTGGACTCTATAGGTTTGTTCCTGTGCTGATGGCAGCATGTCAGTTTTTAATAATATTAATAATAATAATAATAATAACAACGATACATTGTATTTGTATAGCGCTTTTCTAAATACTTGTACTAACTTACATACTTCTACTAGAATAAAACATTTAAAATAGGGAGAAAGAACATGAGGATCTTCAGTATGAGCTGCTCACTGTGAACAGGCCAGATCCTCCTCACTGCTCCGCCTGCTGCCAGGCTCTGCTGCTCTACTGGGAGAACCGGTAATGGTGCTGGGAGAACTGGTAATGGTGCTGGGAGAACTGGTAATGGTGCTGGGAGTACTGGGAAACAAAGAGACACAGGTGGTTGGAGGTGATAAACTCAGAACACCACCTCCTCCTTTCCACCTGCTGTTAAAATGCATCTGGTATCCAGACTGTATCTACATCTAATTCAGCTGTTTCACATTTCCAAAATCAGTTGGGCTGGAGCTTTCTCTGTCAACATTAAATCAGAAATCTGATAAATCAGATTTCAAACACCTTCTGGTTTACAGAGGAACAAACATCCAACTGTACCTGGTTCCTTCAGCCTGAGGTTCAGCCTGAGGTTCAGCCTGAGGTCCAACCTGAGGTTCAGCCTGAGGTCCAACCTGAAGTCCAGCCTGAGGTCCAGCCTGAGGTCCAACCTGAGGTTCAGCCTGAGGTCCAACCTGAAGTCCAGCCTGAGGTCCAGCCTGAGGTCCAGCCTGAGGTTCAGCCTGAGGTTCAGCCTGATCCCTGAGGAAAGGATCTTCAGCTCGACTGTGTCCGCTGCTGAAAGACAAGTCAGAGTGAATCTAGCAGGGCGTCCTGGGTTCAGATCCAGTACAGGACCTTTGTCACATGTGGTTCTCTCTATGTAAACAGACAGAACCTGAAAGGACCAGGTTGAATTTTATTTAACAGGACAACTGCATTAAACATTGATGCCATGCATGCAGGTTTCTAGCCAAGGCTTATTAGCATAATTTTATACGGTTCTATCTCTGCTTGGGCCCTCTGAAATATCCAATTTCTAGTTCTACTATGATTTTGATATTTTGCATTCAAAGCACCATGGGCTGAAGGCCTCGTTGATCTATGAAGACTTCACAACGTACCAGACAAAACCTTCAAACTCCAAACTCAAGAAAAGTGAGGTAAGAAAGCGTCAGACAGTCAGACAGACAGACAGTCAGTCAGTCAGTCACCAAACGCACTCTCTCACCTCGTACTGAGTGATGCTCGCTCGCCCGGTGTTACAGTCTTGCTGGTGTGTGAAGGCTTTGCAGCTGCAGTGGCTAATCTGTGTGACAGAACATAGTTTTTAAAACATCTTTTAGTTACAACTAGCTAGCAAAGCAGCTTTGTAAAACAGGCCTGGACTTCGTTAAGTTTGGCCGATGCTAATGAACATTTTGGCTGATATTAGAGCCCTGTGCAGGACTGTGTTTTCAATCCCGCTGTCGCCCGCTCCCGCAATGTGTGTGTTATTGATCGCCCGCTCCCGCAATGTGTGTGTTATTGATCGCCCGCTCCCGCAATGTGTGTGTTATTGATCGCCCGCTCCCGCAATGTGTGTGTTATTGACCGCCCCCAGCAAAGTTAAAACCGCCCGCTCCCGCGAGATTTGCGTCACCAATGCAGGGCTCCAGCTGATATCTATGTATAATTAAATCTTTTTATTATGGGAAGACAAATCATTCTGTTGTTTTCTAATAAATCACATTGTTGTATCAGCAGTGCTTCCATGTATGTAATGCTAAAAGCTACATTTGCTAACATTAATTTATCTCCATAGAAGAGATGAAGGCAGCTGATCAACTAGAGATAGCAGTGAAATAAACCGATCAATACTGAATAAACTGGTGAATAAACTGGTGTTAACTCAGGTGTCAGTTCTGTACCTGTCCGGTCCAGGGCAGGTGTTGGTGGTGTACCTGTCTGTTCCGGGGCAGGTGTTGGTGGTGTACCTGTCTGGTCCAGGGCAGGTGTTGGTGGCTGTAGGCGTCTCTCCTGGTCGACCGCTGTTCAACTGTCCGTTCTGATCGGTCTGGAAGACACAGGTTAAAGAACAAATCAATATCAGGACAAACACATTCACAGTCAAAGGTTTTAAGCTGCCTGCATTTGTTTTAATCACAGCAGTTTTGATTTACAGCCTGAGTATACCTTTAATCCTCTCATACCTTTAATCTTCTCGTACCTTTAATCTTCTCGTACCTTTAATCTTCTTGTACCTTTAATCTTCTCGTACCTTTAATCCTCTTGTGCTTCTCCCATCTTATCTGAACTCATTGCTTTTTACCTTGTTACATCATTTCACTCCAGTGATAACAAATACAAAAAATGAAACTTGTTATCGCTAATAAACTTACACGGGAAACCGCCTGCTGACGGCCGCAGAAGGGATTAAGAAACTTGAGGAACCTGCAGAGAACATGAGACATGCTGTTGTTTTCAACCAATCAGAGGAGAGGACATGATACGCACTCTTGGTTTCAGCCAATCAGAGGAGAGGAGAGGTACCTGGGCGGCTCTCACCTGAACAGACTGAGGTTTTTGGTCAGCGCTGCAGCGAGAGACGAGTCTGTGTCTCCTGATCCGTCTCTGAAGCAGAGGAGAGGACAAGGAGAGGGAAAACCTTTCCATCACCAAGTCTGAGCGTCTCCATGAGCTAAACATGTCCTTCCTGGTTTGTTCATGTGGTTTTCAGTCTGATGTGATGAATGCGTGAAACGACTTGGAAAACATACAGCTCTGGAAAAAATTAAGAGACCACTGCAAAATTGGCAGTTTCTCTGGTTTTACTATTTATAGGTATGTGTTTGAGTAAAATGAACATTTTTGTTTTATTCTATAAACTACTGACAAATGGTCTTTTGCAAACCTCAGCCTGGCTCTTCTTCTGAACTCTTCCTAAGTTAAAACATTAGTATTGTGTTGTTTAAAAATGAATATGAACTTGTTTTCTTTGCATTATTCGAGGTCTGAAAACATTGCATCTTTTTTGTTATTTTGACCAGTTGCCATTTTCTGCAAATAAATGCTCTAAATGCCAATATTTTTATTTGGAATTTGGGAGAAATGTTGTCAGTATAGAATAAAACAAAAATGTTCATTTTACTCAAACACATACCCATAAATAGTAAAACCAGAGAAACTGATAATTTTGCAGTGGTCTCTTCATTTTTTCCAGAGCTGTATTCTGCTAGATTCCTGGAAAGTGACCCATTTGTTGACTTCCTGACTTGCCCAGAGAATTGATCACATCAGGGATCCACCGATCGATCGGCCCACGATCAAAATCGGATGTTATTCACTCTAAATATGAGATCGTCCAAGTTTGATATTTCTTTCTGAAGGCCGATCAGGAGAACCGATCGATGACACCAACCCAAACCAACCAAAACAATAAAATGATAGAATTTAGAAGCTAAGCTAAGTCTATGTCTGGAAAAAAATAAAAAATCGGGGACTGTTCATCCAAAAATTATAATTTGGTCATTATATTAAGCCAGTGATTCTCAACCCTTTTCATATAAAGGACCCCTAATTCAGTCCACATTAGAGCCACGGACCCCATTTAATGAGATTTTGTCTCTCAGACCCAAATCTGAGAATATTTTTATTGTCAGATTTGATTTTGAATTCCATGACTGACTGTATTGTAGGTAGAGAGATAACAGAGAAACTATGATCAAAACAGTCATTCTTCTACATTCTCTAATTGTTTTAACTTCTTATAAATGAAATAATGGTGACGTTTACCAACTCATAATTTTTCTGGGGACCCCCTGGAACCCCCTCAGGGACCCCTGGTGGTCCCCGGACCCCACGTTGAGAACCACTGTATTAAGCAACTCAGTCAGTGCAGAACCTTATTTATTCAGAGGCTACAGATAAATTAGAAAAAGCAATGACATTCACCCATCAGGCCCTTCATCAATGTTTCTGTTCTGTCTAATAGAATGGAATAGAACCATGTAGGATAAAAACAGGAGGGTGCTGCTGCTCACCTGTCAGCAGCAGCAGAGTGTGGGCCGCGCTCTGATTGGCTGCCTGGAGCCTGCTGGGTATCTGTGACCTTTGACCTGACTGCCTCACAGGTCTGTGGGATCTTCTGAAGACAGCAGAGGAGAACATGTTGGGAGTATAGTTCTGATATTTACTGCAGTACTCTTATCATTCTCTCTAATATCGCAAATCATATCGCAATTGCAATATCAATCAAAATAATCGCAAAATAATCAGAATTACAATTTTCAAAATTGTTCAGCCCTAACTGACAGTAGTCCAGTGAGTGTCTCTGCTCACCTGCAGCAGGTCGGCCGGTCCGGCTGCAGTCAGACGGTCTGAGGAGAGAAACAGACTGAGTCACTGTTCAGAAAGAAACTCATTTACAATCCAGTCTGGTTCCTCTGATGTGAGGAAACCGTCCTGCAACCAAAACATCACAGAGTCGATCCCCACAGCAGCCAGACAGCTACTCCACTACACTGTCCTGTCCTGTCAAAGATGTCAAAGTCTGACATCTAAAGGTAAACAGCAGCTACTGAAACTGGCATCTGCTATTGGCTGATCCGTGGTGCCAGGTGATGATGTCACCACCTTGTACTCTATAGAAGGTGACATCATCACCCGGTGCCAAAGATCAGCCAGGAACGACGATCCAGAGTCAGAGGCCTGATGGGAAAATCACAAATCTGTTTATTTACCAGGAGCGGAGTGTGTGTGTGAGGTCAGGAGGGGCAGGGCGGGGTCGGCCTGGCCGCAGGGGTCGGCCTGGCCGCAGGGGTCGGCCTGGCCGCAGGGGTCAGAGGTCAACATGGCTGGTCGGCGCTCCGCCTCCTCCAGCCCGCCGCTCTGGACCGACTCTCTGCTGTAATACGCAAACTTCTTGGCCACCAGATCATCGTTCACACAGATCTGGAATCAGCAAAATCATAGATATAAAACATAGACATTTTTGTTTATAACAGTTTATACAGACTTATATTTACACATATATATCAAATATGTTATATATACATACACTTATATTTACTTATTCCCTGCACATATTTCATATCTGTTAATCCATATTTAAGTGCATAACCAAGACTGAAACATCTGCAAGGAACAACGCAAACGCATGCTAAATCCACACATGTAAATAATCTGTAGTCTTGCTGGGCTGCTTTGCTATTCTATGTTATTGTTTTTAATTATTATTTTTTACTTTTCTTGTTATTACTGTTTCCCAATACCAAATGTATATTACATGTTTGTGTTTTCCTTTTCCCTGCTGCATCCCATCAGTGTTTGCTGCACCAATGACCTGATTTCCCCTCAAGGATCAATAAATTATGATCGTATCATCTCTAAAAACAATCTATGAATTTACATATGACATCATGTTCACATTAGCAGCTCTGCAGGTCAGCAGGTGTCCAGCTGTCTTACCAAATACGTTCAGTTTGTTGTTTCTCTGTGTGTGAGTCTGTGTTGCTCTGAAGCTCTTTGTGTTGAAGTGAGTCTAAAGTGGTTTCTGAAGAAGTGAGTCTTGCTACTCTGGGGGTCAAAGTTCACCTTGACGTTGCTGACGGTGAGGTAGAGCTCGATGAAGGTGGCTTCAGCCTCGGCTTCATGCAGCACCGCCTCCGTCTGAGTGGACGCTTCAGGAAGAAAACACGACACCTTCTGCTCAGCGCTAACAGATAAAAACACATTCTCTACAACATGTCAGCTCTTCAGAACTAAAGCCGATTCACACAACAGCTAGACAGCATCACTGGTACCGGTCAGGGAGGGAGAGCTGATTCTCTATTCCACCACGTCGATCCTGAGAATCGAGTCTACTAACAAACTGAATCGGAGTCGACTCCAAACTCTGGAATCGTAGAAACCGTTTAAATGAATTTGTAATGAATTCATTCTGATTTAGGCCCATCTATACTAATCTGTGTTTGACTGCCTTGGTCTGATCCATTTCACAACAGATGGGGAGGGAGGGGGGGGAAATTCAAGGCTCATTGGTTGAATGCCAACCAGTGTAAAACTTAAATTTTTGTGTTGATTTTCATTTGGAACCTGAATTGATTTAGAATTGATTCCACCAATTCCATTACAAGGAGTCGATATGCAACCGAACTTAACGCTCAGGACAAGTATCTTCTTAAAGTATTATTGTAGCTAACAAAAAAGCAATAACTAAGAAATGGCTAGACAAGGATCCACCAACAAAAGGAGAGTGGATGGCGATAGTAAAGGAAATGTATGATATGGAGACTTTGTATCGATACATTTTGGAAGTATTGGTCGAAATGGTTATTTCATATGAATATTACTTTTTTCTCTCCTCCCTTAACTTTATGTATGTGGTTTACCAGTATTATCACATTTATATTTTTTTTTTTCCAAAATGGGTTTGTATGTGAACTTGTTCGATAAATGTCATAAGACAAGTCATTTTAACTTACTTTGAGGACTAGATGGACTGAGACTGATATGGACCTGAGCTGATCCTTACTTGATGCCCTGTGGATGTGTTCTCTTTCTTCCTGGGACAGTAACCCTTAACACAAAACTACTGATAACCTATGAGCTGTTCTGTATGACCCCTGGTGACCTGTCTGCTCAGTTCTCCTGTGCATTTCTGTTCCACTAAAACAAAAACTACAAAAATAAAGCGCTAAAAAAAAAAAAACAAGGAGTCAATGTGGAATCGTCCATCTCTAGTACCGACAGAACCGTTGTTATGGTAACACATCTGAACACACTGGAGACTCAGAGCTCCACTGCTCACCCTGCAGCAGGTTGTGGAGGTGCAGCGTGGCAGAACTGTCCCACTGACCGGACGGACTGCAGAGGAACAAATAACATCCAACTCCACATCAGTTTCACTTCACAGCATCAAATCACACACACACACACACACACACACACACACACACACACACACACACACACACAGATTTCATATCTTATAAAGTGACACACTGATGTGTTGATTGCAACCCAGATTATAACCCAGAAACAGAAGCTAATCAGTTCTATCTCAGACACACACACACACACACACACACACACACACACACACACAGGCCTCATATAATAAATCAAGGTACCTGCAGGGTTCAGAAAGCCACATTTAAGACTTTTTAAAACCTTTTCCACGCTAATAAATAAACAAAATAAAGAACCAAAGCTGTCTGCAGCAGCCTGATTCTGACTGAACAGCTGATGAAACTATAAACAGACAGAATAAGGAAACAGACATCAGGACATGAAGAGTAAAGAGACATGAAGTCCAGCTGTGTTCAGTACAGCAGACAGGAGGCAGACTGGTCTACTAACTGATCTGGATTCAGCTGAGGAACCTGACATCACATGGAGGAACAGTCTTGTGTTTCATTCTGATCTTCAGTCTTCTGCTTAAAGTCTTGAAATGAGTTTCTTAGTCAAATATAAACAGTGAAGTTGATCCTATGTATGAATTTCTTTCCAAAGCCTTTGTCTTTCCATCAAGGCAAAGAAACTAAAATATCAGATAGTTTGGATTTAACACTTTTTTGGTCGCTGCATAATTCCATTTGTGTTATTTCATAGTTTTGATGTTTTTACTGTTATTCTAAAATGTGGAAAATAGTAAAAATATAGAAAAATGTGGTGTGTCCAGACTGTGTGTTTGTTCTCACATGAGCTCGGCCTTCTCCTCACACACGGAGACTCGTAGGGTTGTGGGTTTGATTCCCGCCAGGCAGAACCTCCGCACACAGAACGGCAGCTGGAGGAAGTTCTGCACAGCGACCCGGATCCTCAGAGCAAGAGAAGAAGAACAGGAGAGTTACAACTGTACAGAGACACTGGTACTGGTCTGTACTGGTCTGGTGCTGGTCTGGTATTGGTCTTACTGGTCTGGTTCTGGTCTAGTACTGGTCTGTTCTGGTTCTGGTCTTACTGGTCTCTTCTGGTTCTGGTCTTACAGGTCTGTAGTGGTCTGGTTCTGGTCTGGAACTGGTCTTACTGGTCTGGTTCTTGTCTGAACTGGTCTTACTAGTCTGGTTCTTGTCTGAACTGGTCTTACTGGTCCGGTTCTGGTCTGAACTGTTCTTACTGGTCTGGTTCTTGTCTGAACTGGTCTTACTGGGCTGGTTCTTGTCTGAACTGGTCTTACTAGTCTGGTTCTTGTCTGAACTGGTCTTACTGGTCTGGTTCTGGTCTGAACTGGTCTGGTTCTTGTCTGAACTGGTCTTACTGGTCTGGTTCTTGTCTGAACTGGTCTTACTGGTCCGGTTCTGGTCTGAACTGTTCTTACTGGTCTGGTTCTGGTCTGAACTGGTCTTACTGGTCTGAGGGGACGATGAGGCGTTCTCCATGGTCGACCAGCAGGCAGCGAGCCTGGCAGCTCACCGAGTCCAGGAAGACCGACTCGACCACGGCCCGACACCAGGACCGCAACACACACCAGTACACCACACACACCTGAGGACACACACACACACACACACACACACACACACACACACACACACACACACACACACACACACACACACACACAGGGTGGACAGAGGGATCAAGCCTATGACCTTGTGGTAACAGGGCGGTCTGACCTCTGACCCCTGCTGCCTTCTCTGCCCCAGCCTCTGATCTGATGCAGGTTAGTTAGTTAGTAGAGGTGTCACGATTCAATTTGACTTTGAGATTTTAAGGTCACGATTCGATTCAAAATTTTTTTACTGTCTGTTGTCAGACTATCGAGTCTGGATTTGTAAAGATCAACAGATGATTGGTTTTATGCCCTGACAACTGTCATTTACATTTTCAAATTCTTCTTTAAAAAGATGCTATCAAGTGTGATATAATTGTCATATATATATTTTTTGGAATGTACCATATGGTCAAATTTTTTCAAAGTTTTTCCATCCAAAAAAACACAACTTTCCCTTTAATTTGGTACCAAATACATGGCGAGGTGATGCAGGGCGTCTCCTCACTTCAGTGTCAACATTCACAGTCTGACAACAAAACAGATCCTTCCTGTCTTGGCTATCGATGAGCTTTCAAAATCCATAGAAAACCTCCAGCTCCTCAACCCACACAGAAATAAGATCAGACAGTAATAGTCGCCAAACTCATATGGATAAAAGTCTCTGGACCCGGTCAGTCCTCCTCCAGACTCTTCGGCCTCTGCCTCAGGAAAACAGCGTCTGTCTGCGGCGGTGAGAGCAGGAAGGTCCCGCTGTGAGTGAAGCTGATCTTCTGTCTTGTTTTATCGAGCGAGAACGAGAGATTTCCATCAGAAGACTTCAACTCACAACGTCTTCATAACTTTCCACTGCACACGGCGGGTCAGGTTCTGTCTCACAGCATCTGACAGCTTCCAGAAGGTTTTAACAGCCTGACGCTCAGCAGGTGGAGGACGACTAAACCCGGGGAAAATCAAATGTCTCGGTGTCACCAGATAAATTTTCCGGTTCCGGTTCATCGATGACAACTTGAAGTATATATAAAACAAAGCTGATAACTTGATTTTCAGTTTTTGGTACATTTTAAACGATTTAAAAATGACGGGCGCTCTTGGGCGCTATAGTGAAATATAGCATTGAAATGGCATTGTAATGTTTGGGTTTTTTCTTCAGACACGTGCCAGTAGGCGGGGTGGAGAGAAAAAAAATACTGGGAGAATCGCGAACCTGCTTGTGATTTCGAAGGTCGAAATCGAACGCTCATTTCGATCGATTTTCGATTTAGAATCGAAATCGTGACCCCTATTAGTTAGTTACCTATTTAAATTAGTTAGTTACCTATTTAATTAGAGATGCACCGATTGCAATTTTCTTGGCCGATTCCGATTTCCGATTTTTTAAAAGTCTGACCTGCCGATTCCGATTTTGGCCGATTCCGATTTTCTTTCTAAGAACTATAATTGACAGCACACACAAACATTTTTGTAACTTTTCTTTAATTGAAAATTAAAATTCAATTGTATGTTCATAATAAAACATTGACTATTAATAACTTACATTTTCTCCAAAACTGCACCAGGTTACAGGACCTTCTCTCACTCTCACTCAAACAAATCTCAAAATAAAAAAGTGCTCCAGGTTACTGGACAGAGCTTTTTTGAACAAATAAAATCCAAATGAAAATGAATTGCAGTATATCCCACTTAATACTTTCCCGAAAGAAAACAGGTGCAACAGATCTATATAACAACACACGGACTATTACTATTATGGACTATTATACAACAGGTAGTTCCGACCAAGCGATCTGATTGATCAACTAGACATTTAGAACGTGATCAAATCAGCATGACAGCACACCTAGCCGTGCTCATCACTAAATATTACTCCGCCATATTATCATACAATATATTTAAATATAACGCTACGCTAACTCTGTTCAGCCTTGATGTTACAGACGCTCTGCATCCTCCATCAGCTGTGCCGGTGAGTCGGTGACACGGAGCTACTAGCTTAAAAATACATGTGAAGTTCGCGGACATAGTAGCTAAATCTGTCCATGGAAAAATTATTTTTTTCAGCAGATATCTTAGTTACAACAAGATTGAGCTAGCAAGGCAGTTTTGTGTTTATATGTGTGGTATTTATTCAGTTTGGGAAATCCCACGATCTCTAGAAAGCATTAGCTCCAGTTGGCTGCTGACTCAACAGGGACCAGAACTCGTCTGTTGCAGGTCGGTACTAAGGCTCCGCCTACTTGCTGGAGCAGTAAACTAGGTTCCATTACATAGGAGTCTACTGACGTGACTGATTGTTTTCCAGTTATTAGTCAGACCTCATGTATTTCCAGGGAAACGGAGATAACACTAGCAAAACGTTTTTTATTTTGAGAGCGAATTGCCCCACGATATGAATACATTTTGTTTGTATCTTTTATTTTGTTGGTAACTGTTGTATAATCGCAATATTACACTCGAGGGTGTGCGTTACCGTGATTATTGGCACGACAGTGATGCGGTCAGGACCGAGGCGCTTGCGCCGAGGTCCGTAAGCATCACGGTAACGCACACCCTCTCGTGTAATATTGCTTAATTACAGCGGAGTTTTTACTGTTGTCTTAAATTTGACCGGCACAGAATCGGATATATGAGACTGATCGGCCGGTCACCGGTCATGGCCGATCAGCTGAAAACCGGCCGATTCCGGTCACCGGCCGATCGATCGGTGCATCTCTATATTTAATATTGATGATGTCAGCTCTTACTCCCAAAACACTAAAGAATTGCAGTTCATAAAGGAACGGCTGAGCGTCACCTGTCCCTCCTGCAGGGCGGGCGGCTTCAGCCTGCGGACGTCCAGACCGACATCGTGGTAGAACAGGTTCATCCGGACCTGCAGATCCTCGTACTGTTCTGGACTCTCTGGATCTCCACCGGGCCGCTGGACCACCCGCCCCCACAAGCAGGACGGGTTCTCCACCTGAGGACAGAGAGACCATCACCTGCTGACCGATCACCTGATCACCTGCTGACGGGGGAATCAGGTTGGACTGATGTGTTTCCTCGCTCTACTGCTAGTGATAAGGAGAAAGACCCGGTCTACATGATTCAGTCAGCCGATTTCTCTCCTGAAGGAAGTGATGTAAAACTCAAACTTCCTGCTGCTTGTTTTGGATTTGGAGCATGAAGTCACACAGATCTGGATTTGAAGTCACACAGATCTGGATTTGAAGTCACACAGATCTCACTTCATCTGGTTTCTGTCTCATTACTCTGCAGAACTTACAGCTGCAAAACAGATGAACAAACTTAGCTGTTTTACAAACTTTGTGTTTTGGTGTCATTTTCTTTCAGTGAGTTCACAACTAAAAGACAAGTGATGTGAATACAACATAAAAAAAAGCCCTTAGTTTGCACTTTGGGCAGCGGTGACTTCATGTAGAGGATCCATACTTTAAGTGATGAATAGATTTGTGAAGAGTATTTCACAAAGACCCAGCGGGTCGCCATACTGACTGATGAATATAAAAATTAAAGACTTCCTCCAGCTGTCTGTCTGTCTGTGACACTGAAGGTGGAGGAAGACTTCATATCCATCTACAGGACTGGAAGAAGAACTATAAGAAAAGGTTAAAGTGATTTTGACTGTGCAATAATCCTCAAGGACTATGTGGTATTTTTTATTGCCACCTTTTATTCATTTATTTATATGACTCTTTGCTTTTAAGTAATTTTGGTTTTTAACCCTGTGCATGCTGCATTACCTTCTTTTATTGTGTATTGTCTCTAATCTATAGTTATATGTTAATACAGATTGTGAGCTACTGGACACCTGAATTTCCCCAAGGGGATGAATAAAGTATTTGTTGGAGCCATAATGTAGTTTTTTGGTTGTTTTATTTTTTATCCTTATTTAACACATTATATGACTGTATATATATTTACACATGGAGTTCTGATATTGAACACGGGGTGGAGCATTGAAGCAGGAAGTGCATATAGCTAAGCTCCAGGTGATGAGAGGCAGGTGTGCGGACGGGGAGGCAAACAGTTTTTCGACCGTGTCGGTATGGCAGCATAGCGTGTCAGCGCTTGAGTCTGATATTTGCTGAATGGAAAGATTATTGTGTCTGAACATGGACAATGCTGTTCTCTGTGCCAAGGTGAGCATATATATGCAGAACTGTGAATAAATGGATGGAAAAAATCCAAAGATATACAGTGCACTGGACATTGATTTATTGTTTTGAAACACGCGTCCAAACAAGTTCACCCCGTTCGCCCCTCAGTGGCTTTATGATGATTGTTGAAAGTCACTACAGTATTTATCTATCTTATCTATCTATCTATCTATCTATCTAAAACAGACAAATGAAGCATGACTCATTTAATTTGTGATGAACTTCAATGAAATCAGAACAGGATGGAATATATTTGTTAGTGATTGTGGATTTTTGGGTCAAACAGTCTGGAATTGCAGAATCAAAGCTCAGTTAATCTAAAGTCAGTGTGGACAGGACCAGACTGGAAGGTCACTGTCACTGTCAGGGTAAAGTAACACTGGCCAAATACACACACACACACACACACACACACACACACACACACACACACACACACACACACACACCTTTTGATGTGTGAATTTTTCAGTTTCTCACCACAAGGTGACATGAAGTCACACAGATTTAAGAACCGAAATGTGAAATTTCATATCAAGGTGTGTGTCCAGATCTGTCCACTGTTACTGCACCTACAGCCTCACATCAGAACAACTGTCAAGTTACATTTCAAAACTTGTAGACAAGATTTGCATCAAAACACATAAACTCATAATGAAAACAACAAAACCACAGTAGAAACAATAAAACACCAGGGTTCCTACACATTTTCAATTAAAAAATTCCATACTTTTTCCTGACCTTGATTTGTTTTGAAGATTTTATCTGGTGTTCAATATGATTTATGCAGACAGACATCTTTCCCCTGCTAACTAGGTCATATCACTGTATAGATGAAGATTGTTCTTCACAGCCACAAATATCAGAATATGTGAGATGATTGGCAGGGTTCCTACACGCTTTACATTTTAAAACTCCATATTTTTCCCAGACCCTATGTTCTTGACCGGATTTGATGTTGGTGGGTATTTGATATAATGCAGCTGACAGCGGCTGGGTAATAAGAGCGTCCCTCTATCTGAACATTATTCTGCACATCAACAAAACCTGTGGACTCAAAGTGGCTCTACAACAACATAAAAGCTAGAATGATGTGTGTATCGGACCTGAACCGCAACATTTTCCATACTTTTCCAGACATTTTTTCAAATTCCCAAACTATTCAACACCTGGAAATGATCAAATTCATTTTTAATACTTTTCCAGACTTTCCAGACCTGCGTAGGAACCCTGAAACACATGAAATAGCAAATCCCACAACACCCCGCCCCCCTCAGACCAGACCAGCTCCAGTCAGTCTGCTGACCGGACCGATTCAGTAATTAGTCTTTAAGGTCATTACCGGTTCAGTAATTAGTCTTTAGTGTAATTTACCTTCAGAATAGATATCTTCAGCATCTCTGCTCTCTGCGACGCAAGCCAACAGCGGCCACTGCAAGAAAACACATGAAACTCTTTACTTTAGTTGCAGTTCCATGCAGTTGCTAAATTTAACCAGATAACGCGTCAAAATTAGACCGAAGTCAACATTTTGCACCCGGCTCCCCGCGTGCTCGCTAGCAACGTTAACCCGCCTGTTTCCAACCGGCAGCTAGCTAGCGGAGTTGGTTCAGCTAGCAAGAAACATGTAACGTTAGCTGACAGCGTTCAGAGCGCAGTCTGTGAGTGGATATGATTTATTTAGATGTTTTATATCTGTTCTTTGTTGGTAACGACACATTCCGTCTGAATAAAACGGTAAAACTTACCTGGTGATGTTAAAAGTTTTTAATTCCAAGCGTCGAGTCTGAAGCAGAAACAGCGTCGACGGTGAGACAGGAAGAGCCTCTGTCTGACCGCCAGGGGGCGGTGCGGAGTGTTCGCGTTTTTTCTTCAAAGTCTTTATTGCTTCATCAATTCATTTAAACTCTATTTAAACCCTAACACGTTTACGAGTCCAGTTTCTGACTCAAGAAGCGAGTTCAACATAGTCAGGCTGTTTTTGCGTTAACTGGCTTCACTAAACCCAACAACGGCGGTCCTGGATAACCGATCCGTATGGTCTAATGAAGCTGGTCATCAACTGGCTGTCAACCACTGCCTGTCAACCTGGATTCACCTATCAGATATGAAAGAGGCGGGGCTTCATAGCAAACAGCCAATCACATGCAACATGGACAGATCCAGAGCAGCTGATTAGAGAGAAGATGAAACTATTGATCCCGGTGCAGCGGCACAACAATTAAAAAATACAACAATTAAAAAAGCAGAAAGCTGTGAGTGTTTTCCAGAGACTTCAGAGCAGCCAGCAGCTTTGTTTGTTAGCAGTAAAATCCACCTCGCTGCCGTGACGTCACTGGGAGCCTCCAGTGCTTTGTTGGGCTTACATTCAATTCACAACAGCGCCATCTGGAGGCCGTGCGGGCGGACAGCTGCTGTGCTGAGCCTCCTGTCCACCAGGGGGCGACGGGGAGTCAGCCGGACCTCATTTCACCGACACCAAGTCGACAGAACACACGAAGAAGAAGATTTGGACGTTTGGAGGCAACAAAAACACAACGTTAGTTAAGTTAGTTCGTCCTAAACTATTCTGTATGAAAACCGTTAACTAAATCGGTCTTTGACCATACGGACACCGTTGAATAAATCTATCTTTAACCATCTGAACACAGTGAACTAGACCCGTCTGTCACTACATGGAGAGTAACGTTAAATCGCCTGTTTTGTTGAATGCGGTTCCTCCTTACGGACATGTTATCGCCCATGAGAAATGGAGAAGCTCGTCACTCATAGAAAGCTTAAAGGGTAATTAATTTACACACTTTATACGTGGGGTTCTTTATTTCGGAGTAACCTTAACGCCAAGCTTCATTAAAAAATCTGTATATTTAAAGTTTTTTTGCATAGCAGCACTATTATAGGTCTCGTAGAGCACAGCTTAACACCTGTAATGAATCAACAGGATCCACTATTCTATTCGGCATACATACCATCCTCTAAGCAGGACTAATTTAAATAAAAAATACATTTTATTTATAGCTATTTGGTTCACGCTGCTCACTGCCGCCTTCAGCAGTGTAGCCTATTTGTTAGAACAGGAAACCACTTGTAAAAGTTGATATTTTATTGAAATAATAGCTGCTTGGTGAACGGTGTGTATGCCGAAATGAAGAGTGTCTTCTAACGCTTCAGAAATGGTCTTGGTCTTGATTGTAAACCGTATGTAACTTTGCCAATAGGTAAGGAAGCTTTAAAACTGATTTTTGAAGGGAGTTAGGCGTGACGTTCTCCCCGTGAGAAGAGAGAACGACGTATCAGGGAAAGGTTCAGATGCCTTCACTTCACTGGATGCATTCTGCACTTTACATTATTTATTTGATTTGTCTAAAGCAGTGGTTCTCAACGTGGGGTCCGGGGACCACCAGGGGTCCTTGAGGGGGTTCCAGGGGGTCCCCAGCAAACTGATGAATTGTTAAACTTCAGCATTATTTCATTTACAAGAAGTGAACACAATTAGAGAATGTAGAAGAATGACTGTGTTGATCATAGTTTCTCTGTTATCTCTCTACCTACAATACAGATAGTCATGGAGTTCTGGACAAAATCATCTCTAACAATAAAAATATTCTCAGATTTGGGTCTGAGAGACAAAATCTCATCAAATGGGGGTCCGTGGCTTTAATGTGGACTACATTAGGGGTCCTTGATGTGAAAAAGAATCAGAATGAGAATCACTGGTCTGAAGTGTCTAATCTGTGTTATATATATTTTGTGTGTGTGAGATGTATTTTATACCTTGCTGATCCCCATTTGGGAGAAATAATTTAATACCCAGTTAAAGGCCTTTGGCTTGAACTAAGTCAGTAAGTAGTGAAACTGCACACTGCATACAGCTGTCACAGCTGGTGGAAGAGTCACACTTTCTCTTATCAGAGATGAAGAATGTTTCAGCCTCAGTGTTTGATTCGTTGTCCTTTACTACCTGGACGTCCTGCAGGTGGAGGTGTGAAGACGGTGTTTGAGAAGGAGCTGGGTGTGGTGGACCTCCACCTGCCCAACAAGAGCTGCGTGCTGTACGTGTCTGAAGGTGATGTCATCGCAGGGAACAGCTACAGGAGGAAGCTGGTCCGCTACAGGAATGTGAGTTTTTATAATCCCTCCTTTCCCTGTTAGTGATGGGATGATAAATACAGATTCAATATATCTCAATACAAAACAGTCTGTTGTGTCAGGAACATGAATGGTGATATCAGCTCCATGTTATTCTGCTGTCAGGAACATGAATGGTGATATCAGCTCCATGTTATTCTGCTGTCAGGAACATGAATGGTGATATCAGCTCCATGTTATTCTGCTGTCAGGAACATGAATGGTGATATCAGCTCCATGTTATTCTGCTGTAGTAATCACTAATGAGACTCTTGACCATCACAGTTTCACAAGCTCTCCATCCAAATTATATTATTGTCACTTTGTAACGACATTTTTAAATTGTTGTTTACATTCTAGCAGCCAATGGCATCGCTGGAAAGATTTGAGTCTCAGAAATAAACAGAATCTATTAATCTATTGATCCTGAACCTCAGATCACGTATGGAGTCGTATCAGGAGAGAAACAGATCGTCCGTCACTATTCTCTGTGTCCCTCTGTCCAATATGAATATGATAATAATGATTCTGTGTCCTGCAGGCCGGCAGCAGCCTGCAGCAGCTGGTTGTGGTGGAGAAGACTCGGCTCAGCGCTCAGTACTTCTCGTCGGTCCAGAGGCTGGTGGTCTTGGATCTGGGTCTGACCCTGCTGCCGG
>NW_027280829.1:105000-157500 GCF_046629955.1 Centroberyx affinis
CACTGTAAACTCAATGTAAACTTAGTGTTTTTCCATGAGGCAGAGTATTCACACCATGTTCAAAAGGTTTTTAAATCCACATTAAAGCAGCTAGTGTATCCCACCTAAATAAACAATATATACAACATTAGTAACAAAACAAAGAAATTATAAAATAAATTCCAATAAATTCAACCAGGACATAACAGATAAAATAAAAACAAATTAAACAGATCAAAGTAAAGATTGTATAAGTGTCTAATCAGTATCAGATGTGATGAGTGTGTGCATTAATGTGACCGGTGGATCAGAGCGGACCTTAGCTGAGATTTGAAGTTTTGGAGAGAACTGAGGGACTTGAACGCAGCATGATGGAAGTAACTAATTACATTTACTCACATTACTGTGACTGAGGAGCTTTTCTGTGTACTTGTACTTTTTGAAGTATTTTTTAAAGTCAGTCATGTGACTTTCCCTTCAGTCCATCTCTCCTGCAGTTTTGTCCTTCAGTCCATTTTAAATCCATCCATCACAGAACAGATTGTGTGTCTCTCCATCAGCAACAGAAACCGGATCAACGTAAACTGACAAACTGTGGATCCATTCACAGTGAGAAGAGGAATCTGACTTTACTTTGTTTCTGCACTTTATTTTCTCATTTCTAATGTTTCCAGTGAAAAGAATCCAGTGTGAACTCTGTCCTCTCTCCTGTTAGAATCACATGGAAAAGATCACAGCTGACAACGTTCTCTGTTCTAAAGAGGAACTCAGGAACTTTTACTCTGAGGACATTTTAAATCACACTTTGTACTTTACTGAAGGACATTTTTACACCAGAACTTTGACTTCTACTGAAGTCAAATATCAGTAAAGTAACAGAACTTCTACTGCAGCAGGACGCTCTGGTTCTCTTTCCTCCCACGGCCCCTGAACGCCTCATGGCTCCTGGGTATTTAACATTCTACCCTGGACAGCGGCAGGTTGTTGCGCAAGCGCAGCCCATTCAGTGTGCATGAATACGGAGTGAGGAGGACAGGAGGACAGGAGCGGAGCGGCAGGACATGGAGGGACAGCAGACCAGCAGCGGGATCTGCTCCCGGCGCGAGCCGCACGGCGCCGGGGCGGACGGGAAGAAGAAGAAGAAAATCCCCGACAGAGTGACGCTGAAGAAGGAGATCGGGCTGCTGAGCGCGTGCACCATCATCATAGGTGAGAAACAAGGAGCGAGCCTGGCTTTTATTTTATCACCGCACAACTTTTATAAAGCTTTTCTGCCGCGGGACCGAAGCCGCAGGCTGCGAATACAACAAAGTTTTATCACAGCGCTTCTCCTCCTGCTGGATGTTTGATGAGCTGAAAGTAAAATTAAAGGCTCCCGTGGTTTGTGTAGCGTGGGTCATAGGAAGATGAGAGACTCCATATTTGTTAGGAAAAGGTTTGAGATCAAACTGAGCTCAGGCTCCTCTGTGCTTACGTGGCTGAAATATATGAAGTCCAGAAGCAGAGTGGAGGTCAAGCAGAAGAACATTGTTTACTGGAGCAGAAAGGATGAGTGGAGCTTTAAATACATGTAAGGAGGAGAGAGGAGAGGAGAGGGCTAGGAAAGGAAAGGAGAGGAGGAGGAGAGGAGAGGAGAGAGGAAAGGAGAGGAGAGGAGAGAGGAAAGGAGAGAGGGAGAGGATGGATGGATGGACAGTTTCATCTGAGTCCAGTCCGGCTGGATTGGATTCAGGCTCAGTTTGTGTCATTTTCATTTTCAAACTTTATCCTGCAGGTGGTTGCTGGTTGATGGTTGCTGGTTGATGGTTGATGGTTGATGGTTGCTGTCAGGATGAAAGCATCAGTTGTCTGGTTTTCCAGACTTCTGCATGTAACATCACTCTTATTTCTGTAATATTCCTATAGGATTCCTATAAATAAGGACTTGTGTCTGTGACCTCTGGGTGTTTTTATCTCCTGGCATCACTGTATCAGAACATGTGAACAGCCTCCCACACACGGTCTGTACTGACAGTTAAAACATTTTGTTGTGGCGTCCCGGTGGCTCAGCGGTCTGAGGCGCAGGCCCGTACGCTGCGTCCCGGGTTCAGATCCTCCCAGGACCCCGTCCCATCTGTTCCCCTCTGCTCCCCGTCTCTCTGTCTCTCTGGACTTTCAACTGTCCAATAAAACAGCAAAAAAAAAAAATGTATTGAAAAATACAAAAGTTTTGGTTCTGAGACCCTCATCAGGCAAAAACTTTTCACAGTGAGGTCAGCAGCTGCCCACAGGAACCAATCAGATTAACCAATCAGATTAACCAGTCAGATTAACCAATCAGATTAACCAATCAGATTAACCAGTCAGATTAACCAATCAGATTAACCAATCAGATTAACCAGTCAGATTAACCAGTCAGATTAACCAATCAGATTAACCATTCAGATTATCCAATCAGATTAACCAATCAATCAGTTTAACCAGTCAAATTAACCAATCAGATTAACCAGTCAGATTAACCAATCAGATTAACCAGAGTGCTGCTCAGTCAAACAGGATACAGGATTACCTCAAAAAAGTATTTTTTTTTATTATTTTTTTATTTTGCACAATAAAACAAAGCATCAAAAACAAAAGAGAAGAAGCAAATTGTGCAGGTGAGAAACCTCTAGAGGCTTATAGAAGGAATCTCCCCTCAATACGCATTATAAGCAAATACAAAAGTCATGTAATCCAACAAAAATAAGCAAACAAGCAACCATAAGATCAACAAGCAAACAAAGTAGGCAGGATAAAACAAGCAAAGACACAAAATAATAAAAATAATGTAATGTGTGGGTGCTTTAAGTACAAATAATATACAAATTCACATACACACACTGAACACACACACTGAACACACATACTGTACACCTACTGTACACCAACGCTTCTCAACATTTTTCATATCAAGGACCCTAATTTAGTCCACATTAGAGCCACAGACCCCATTTGATGAGATTTTGTCTCTTGGACCCAAATCTGAAGGTTCTTCAGCATTCTGCACAGGACTTTCACTCTGGAGGAGGAAACGTTCAGCAACATGTTCCACTTCGACGAGGAAACCGAGTCGAGATCTGAACCCGGAACCGAGAAGGTCACGGGTTCGAGTCCCGCAGCGGCCACGGGTCAAAGCGTCCCCGTCTGTCTCTGGATAAGAGCTACATGTCTAAAAAATAGAAGTGGACCTCCTGAGGTTCTCGTCGGTTGTTTGGACACCAAACGCTCTGCAGCTCCGTTCAGCCTTCTGACAAACTGTTAAAGTCAGCAGCTCCGTCTGTTTACTGCTCTAAAAAAACAGAAAATGTCCATCAGATTCTTCCAAACAGCTGCAGAGCGTTTGGTGTCCAAACAACTTCAAGAGAGTTTTAACTGACATGGGAGTGAGAATCTTTCATTTTGTGATGAACTGTTCCTTTAAACCCGGCTCCATGATCATCACCACCTGGTTTCATCTCTTCAGCCGCAGCATCCCGTTCAGGACCGGCAAGACAACCGACGAGAACCTCAGGAGGTCCACTTCTATTTTTTAGACATGGAGCTCTTATCCAGAGACAGACGGGGACGCTTTGACCCGTGGCCGCTGCGGGACTCGAACCCGTGACCTTCTCGGTTCCGGGTTCAGATCTCGACTCGGTTTCCTCGTTGAAGTGGAACATGTTGCTGAACGTTTCCTCCTCCAGAGTGAAAGTCCTGTGCAGAATGCTGAAGAACCTTCCATTCAGACAGAGAGCAGAGAGACCAGCTGCTGCTCTCTCCACTGAGACCAGCTCTGCTTCACAGGCCATGAGTCAGGAGGAGAGGAGAGAACAGAAGAGAAGAGAATACAGTAGAATAGAATAGAGTAGAATAGAATAGAATAGAATAATGTAGAATAGTGTAGAATAGAATAGAATAGAATAATGTAGAATAGTGTAGAATAGAATAGAATAGAATAGTGTAGAATAGAATAGAATAGAATAGTGTAGAATAGAATAGAATAGAATAGTGTAGAATAGAATAGAATAGAATAGAATAGAATAGTGTAGAATAGAATAGAATAGAATAGTGTAGAATAGAATAGAACAGGACAGAATAGAGTACAATAGAATAGAACAGAACAGGACAAACTAGAGTACAATAGAATAGAGTAGAATGGAATAAAATAGAATAGAACCAAACAGGACAGAATAGAGTACAATAGAATAGAGTAGAATAGAATAGAACAGAACAGAACAGGACAGACTAGAGTAGAATAGAATAGAATAGAGTAGAATATGATAGAATAGAACAGAACAGGACAGAATAGAGTAGAATAGAACAGAACAGGACAGAATAGAGTAGAGTAGAATAGAACAGAACAGGACAGAATAGAGTAGAATAGAATAGAACAGAACAGGACAGACTAGAGTAGAATAGAATAGAATAGAGTAGAATATGATAGAATAGAACAGAACAGGACAGAATAGAGTAGAATAGAACAGAACAGGACAGAATAGAGTAGAGTAGAATAGAACAGAACAGGACAGAATAGAGTAGAATAGAATAGAACAGAACAGAACAGGACAGAATAGAGTAGAATAGATTAGAACAGGACAGAATAGAACTTAGGCTGGAAAATCACCTTTGTCTTCACCTCTGGAAAAATGAAATACAGCAACACAGACACATGACAGATGACAGTTAGTTATCAGGCTGAAAAGAGAATTTTACTTACATAGAAGTAGAATTACAGGAGTAAAAATGTACTTGAAGATAATGAAAATTATAAATAGCTCATTTGAAATGTTCTCTGAGTGAAAGTTATCTCCAAAAACATTGTTGCTCATGATCTTTGTCTGGACAGAGAGATCAAACCAAATTCTTTTAATAAAAAAAAATCTTCATGTGCGATTGCTCTTGTCTTCTCTCTGGCAGACTGTTCTCTGCTCACGCTTCTCAACGTTTCATGAAATGAGCTCAAACTCAGAGACAGATCACATGCTGAGGAGGAGTAATGTGCAGATGACCTTCGACACGAGCCGTTTACACAACTCATGTCTGGAGAAAACAGCAGAGTGTGTTTGGATTATTTTAGTGAACTGGTCTGAAGTCAGATTCTGTGGAGTCTGCTGCTGCAGAAACCAAGCGGGAAACTTTAAGTTAGTGGACGATGGATTGAAAAATTAATATAGGAAGAATTTATGATTTATTGTTGGTATTACATAATACGGTGGTTCTCAACATGGGGTCCAGGGACCACCAGGGGTCCTTGAGGGGGTTCCAGGGGGTCCCCAGAGAATTGATGAATTCTTAAACTTCACCATTGTTTCATTTACAGTTAAAACAATTTGAGAATGTAGAAGAATGACTATTTTGATCATAGTTTCACTGTTATCTCTATAATACAGATAGTCATGGAATTCTGCACAAAATAATATCTAACAATTAAAAATATTCTCAGATTTGGGTCCGAGAGATAAAATCTCATCAAATGGGGGTCTGTAGCCTTAATGTGGACTAAATTAGGGGTCCTTGATATGGGAAAGGCTGAGAATCACTGACATAATACCTTTTGTAAACATATAAAAATGCCTGTTTTGAACATCTATCATGATACCTTAACTAGAACTGAAACTAAATACACTAAAACTGAAAAAGAAAAAAACTGAAACTGCCAAACCTACACCGAAAACTACGGAAGAGGATTAGGGCCACAATTTATTTGAGTTCTGAGTTTAAAATCAGAATTCTGACATTAAAGTCAGAACTCAAATACATTTTTCACGTGGCCCTAATCCTCTTCCGTAGAAAACAAACGAAAACTTAACATTTGTAAGAAAAAAAAGAAAAAAAAAGAAAAAAAAAAAAAGAAACTGCTCTCTGCAATTGAAATAAAAATGTAAAACTATATGAATATAAAAACTATGAAACATCCAGAACTAGAAGTTCAAGTTCAAGTTCAACATTATTATCCATTAAGGAAATTCATCTGGTCCAGCTGGTATTTAACACTGCTTGCAGACCTTTTTGTCTCTGAAGCCTTTCTTTGCCAGTTCATGTGTCCTGGTCTTCAGTTGTGTGTCTGAACCAGGATCAGAGGCAGAAGGTGAGTCGCTCTTCTCCTCTCAGCTCCGTCTGGATAATTTATGTCTGTTATGTAACGGCTGTCTGTGCCACTTGGCTGCCTCCTGCCGTGTTACTGGTAGTGCTGGAGTCTGAATGTGTTGGGTGTGTGTTGGGTGTGTGTTGGATATGTGTTGGATGTGTGTTGGGTGTGTGTTGGGTGTGTGTTGGATGTGTGTTGGGTGTGTGTTGGATGTGTGTTGGGTGTGTGTTGGATGTGCGGTCCGCTGAGGCTGGTGGACTGACTGATGGCTTCACCTCCTCCTCTGACCCGGTCTCTCATAGAGCTCCTTCTGTCCCACGCTTGCATGGAAACTGGGGGAAAGTTTGGCTCCAGACTCCCAGCAGGTCGCTGGAGCTTCAGGTGGCAGACTGACTCACTGGAGAGGTGACAGTGTGAAACACCGCTCTGAACCGGATCTCACAGGTTTACTGTCATCCTAGTAGAGACGGTACAGTAAAGTGCTGGCCTGATTTGAACTCTTTTCCCTGAGTTTTCTGTCTGTGAATCAGTTTCCTCCAGACTTTCCTCTTGTCAGGGTGGAAAAGCCTCTGAAACATTTAGACATCAAACTGAAACCCTGGATACTGAAATTCTTTTAGGGACAGCAGCTCTTAGATAAGATTGTTGATTTAGTTCCTCTATATAACGCCTCTCCTCCTCCTGTAGCTGTTGGACCCACAGACAGTATTGTCTCCAGTCAGCTGTCAGTCAATCTCGGAACCCATCGTCTATCGGTCTGATGACGATTAGGCGTGCAGGTCATGCATATCACATGACCATTCAAGTACACTGGGCATGTGCGTGCCGGTGTAAACAGGAAGCAGATTGTCTACTCTGCGGTTGGTTGCTTAGTTGCAGAAAATGCTACAGAGGAAGAAAAGTACAACCAGAGATTTCTTTGCTTGGACCGACGAGGAGGAGGAACTGATACTGAGAGGAACACATGAGGATAAGGCGGTCAAGGCTCCATGTTGAATTAACCACTGGTAGTCAAGGCTGATGTCGTTTGTTTTCTTCCGGAAAAGGGTCAGGTGATAGGGGCGTGACGAATCAGGGAAGGACACGTCGTGACTGATAAGAGCCAATCAGGAAGCGAACGTGGGCGTCTGCGTCATTGTTTTCAAAAGTCTCTGTTTCCGCCCGTCCGTCCGGACTGAAACACAATCCCGGAGTTTTCGAACCAAAACGGGGTCAGCAGCGTTTTCAAAAGTCTCAGTTTTAGGGTCCGAAAACACCAGAATAGTGCGGACGCTAGGTGTAAACGTAGCAAAAGTTATGCGTTTTAAAACGAAAACGTATCAGTGTGGATGTGGCTTAGACTCTGGGGGCGACGGCCAATATTTGGGGGTTTCCGGTGTAGCCGGCGGACATCCGGGCCAAGACTTCCTCTTCCTGAGCCGGTCATCGTTTACAGTCCGAGACTGGAGTCAGAGCGGAGAGACGACGTCTCACTGCTCTAGACTGGTTTAAATCATATCTATCAAACAGAACTTTCTCAGTAGTCATGGGTAATGCCTCCTCTTCTGTGGCCCCTCTGACCTGTGGTGTTCCCCAAGGCTCCATCCTTGGCCCCTTGTTATTCTGTATATACATGCTACCACTGGGACATATCATAAAGAAATACAAAATCCAGTACCATTGTTATGCAGATGACACACAAATTTATGTCCCATTAAAAACCACTGAAGAAGGCAATTTTAATCATCTTTTATCTTGTCTGTCAGAAATAAAGTCCTGGATGTCCCAAAACCTTCTCCAGCTAAACGAAAGCAAATCTGAAATAATTCTCTTCGGTCCCCCAAAGTCCATCCCCATTTTACAGAAACATCTTGGATCCCTATCTTCAAATATCAAACCTGCAGCCAGAAACCTGGGTGTGATATTGGACAGTGACCTTTCATTTGATAAACAAATTACAAACGTTGTTCAATCATGCTTTTATCAACTAAGGAACATCTCAAAGATCAGGTCTTTTCTGTCTCGGCCTGATCTCGAGAAGGTCATCCATGCTTTTATTTCATCTCGTTTAGATTATTGTAACTCATTGTATTCAGGGTTGAGCCAAAAAACCATCTCAGAACGCAGCCGCTCGGCTTTTAACAAATACTAGAAGACAAGATCATATCAGCCCTGTTTTAGCCTCTTCACTGGTTACCAGTTAGTTTTAGAATTGATTTTAAGATTTTACTGATCACCGTTAAAGCTCTTCATGGTTTAGCCCCCAGCTACATTGCTGACTTGCTCCCCTACGAGCCAGAGCGCAGCCTCAGATCCTCGGGCCGGGCTCTGCTGGCTGTTCCTAAGTCCCGGCTCAAGACTAAAGGTGACCGGGCTTTCGCAGTCAAGGCTCCTCGGCTCTGGAACTCCTTGCCGGAGGATCTGAGGCTTGCAGAATCAGTGACATCTTTTAAATCACTCCTCAAAACATATCTTTTTAAAAAAGCCTTTTATTAATTCTGGCACACCGTTTTTGGTTTTTGTCAACATGTCTTATTTGTTTTATTATCTTATCTGTCTTATTTGTTTTATTATTATTATTGTTATTGTCTCTATTGTTGGGTTTTTTTATTCTATTCCATTTTATTTCTGTACTATTTTAATTGCCTGATTTTATTTGCCTCAGTCATGAAATATCCTGTTGCACCCATGTAAAGCACTTTGTGACTTTGTTTTGAAAAGTGCTGTACAAATAAAGTTTATTATTATTATATGCAGATATCTGTTTATAGAGATTAGCCAAAATGTCGTCCGGACCTAAAACACCTACAGAAAGTCTGGATGTTTGTGTTTTGTGTGGAGAAACGTTCGACTCTCGCGTCTCAAGTCGCTAATCGGACTGTAAACAATGACCGGCTCAGGAAGAGGAAGTCTTGGTCCGGACCCCCAAATATTGACCACCGCCCCAGAGTCTGATCGATCAGACCGATAGACGATGGGTTCAGAGGTTGGCTGTCAGTTGAAGCAGCAAACTCTGCTGCAACAATGAGTCCAAACTGTTTATCAAAATATCTCTCCCTCCCTCTCTCTCTCTCTCTCTCTTTCTCTCTCTCTCTCTGTCTGTCTCTCTCTCTTTCTCTCTCTCTCTCTCTCTCCCTCTCTCTCTCTCTCTCTCTCTCTCTCTCTCTCTCTCCCTCTCTCTCTCTCTCTCTCTCTCTCTCTCTCTTCTCTCTCTCTCTCTCTCCCTCTCTCTCTCTCTTCTCTCTCCTCTCTCTCTCTCTCTCTCTCTCTCTCTCTCCCTCTCTCTCTCTCTCTCTCTCTCTCTCTCGCTCTCTCTCTCTCCACAGGTAACATCATCGGCTCTGGGATCTTCATCTCTCCTAAAGGTGTGTTGGAGCACTCGGGCTCGGTGGGTCTGGCTCTGGTCGTCTGGTTGCTGGGCGGCGGCATCGCGGCGCTCGGCTCGCTCTGCTACGCCGAGCTGGGCGTCACCATCCCCAAGTCTGGAGGAGACTACTCCTACGTCACCGAGATCTTCGGAGGTCTGATGGGGTGAGGAGGAGGAGGAGGAGGAGGAGGAGGAGGCCGAAGACCCCGGGAAACAGCGTCTTCGCTTCCTCGATTTGATGTATTTCCTGTTGAAACAGGATGTTGGGGCGGGACAAAATTCAGGAGGGATCATTTAAGTGAAAACCAATGGGAGATCAGTTAGGGAGAGAAAGGCAGTTCTATTGGATGGGAGCATCAGAGGGGCGGGACTGTTGAGAAATCTGTGATTTTTTTATTTCCTCCTCCCGGTGCAGCGTGATGTCACCGTTAAAGATACTCTGCTTTCTAGGAAGGGAAAGGAATGGCAGTTTATTTCATGGAGACTTTAACATCAGTTTGAAAGTCAGTGTGATAAATTATTCATCATAAATTACCAAAATGACAGGAACTTTGGTTCTGATGCTGCCTGATGGGATTTCTTCTAGATTTGGCTTCCAAGCTAGTCTGATCTTCAGACTGAGCGTCCATCTGGTTCAACTCTGGGTCGATTTTCACAGAACCAATCACTAGTGACCAACGTATCTGAACCAATCACTAGTGACCAACGTATCTGAACCAATCACTAGTGACCAACGTATCTGAACCAATCACTAGTGACCAACGTATCTGAACCAATCACTAGTGACCGACGTATCGGCCGCTATTTTCAAATTCAAAAAATCTATTCTGCTGAAACACCAATGAAAAACTGTTGCAGGAACGGTTCAAACTTTAGTCCCGCCCACAAAGGCTCTGATTGGCTCGATTGTTTCTCGGAGCGAGAACAAGCCGCTGACGAGGGAAACAGCAGTATGGGCAGAAACGTGTCACTAGAAACTGAAATTGAATTATTTATTTATATTTGAATTTGAATTGCTCAACTTGAATAATTGCATTAAAAACTGAATTTGAATCACATAATCTGAATTTGTATTGTTTAACTTGAATAATTGCATTGAAAAACTGAATCTGAATAGCATAATTTGAAATTGAATTTATTAGTTTTAAACTGAATTCCAATAAACTTGAAACTGAATGTAATATTATGAAATTGAATTAATTTGCTCTGAAACTGTATTCAGTTCTCACAATTCAAATTCAGTTTACTGAGACACATCCTGGTCGTTGAGGAGGAGCAATCGAGTGCAGATTCACAGAACTCCTTTTCACGTTTTTGGCCCGAAAATTCCAGATCCCTTCAGTTCATATTTTCAATTAGTATCTTCACATGCTAAAATTGGATTAGAGTGTACAGAGTGCCGCATGCTGCAGACCGGACTGGCTGAACCTCTCCTCCTCTCCTCCTCTCCTCTCCTCCTCTCCTCTCCTCCTCTCCTCTCCTCTCCTCTCCTCCTCCTCTCCTCTCCTCCTCTCCTCCTCTCCTCTCCTCCTCTCCTCTCCTCTCCTCTCCTCCTCTCCTCTCCTCCTCTCCTCTCCTCCTCTCTTCATCTCCTCTCCTCCTCTCCTCTCCTCCTCTCCTCTCCTCCTCTCCTCTCCTCCTCTCCTCTCCTCTCCTCTCCTCCTCTCCTCCTCTCCTCTCCTCTTCTCCTCCTCTCCTCCTCTCCTCTCCTCTCCTCAGGTTCCTCCTGCTGTGGAGCGCCGTCCTCATCATGTATCCGACCACGCTGGCCGTCATCGCTCTCACCTTCTCCAACTACGTCCTGCAGCCCGTCTTCCCGGACTGCGTTCCTCCCTACATGGCCACACGGATGCTGTCCACCACCTGTCTGTGTGAGTGGCTCCACACCTGCAGCACAGCACACAGAAACCTCTCACTCTCACTCTGTAGTTTTAGAGATTTTTTTAGAGAATAAAACTAATATTAGACTACATTATAACCTGACTACGGAAGCCGAGAACGGCCGTCCTTGCAATTATTTTTTTAATGCTGTTATCTCGAGATCACAAGTTAATTATTTCGTTATCTCGAGAAAACAAAGCTTGTTTTCTCGAGATAAAGGGTTAATTTATCTTGTTATCTCGAGAAAACAAAGGGCCGATTTCTCGAGATAACGAGATCATTTATCACGAGAAAACGACTTTTGTTTTCTCGAGATCACGGGATAATTATGGAGAACTGGAAAATGAGTGTCTGGATCATTTGATCACAGCTGATTTCAGCCTTCAGATCACTGTCATGACTGCCAGGGAGGATTCATAACTGAACAGTAAGTCAAGGCATAAATGTGTAGTTTTATTTGCTGCAGTTACTGTAACTGCAGCAAATAAAACTACACGTTTTCTTGTGATAAATTATCTCGTTATCTCGAGAAATCTGCCTTTTGTTTTCTCGAGATAACGAGATAAATTAACCCGTTATCTCGAGAAAACGAGATAAAAAAATAATTGCAAGCACGGCCGTACCTGACAACTCATTTCTTGAAAAAAAAAAGAAAGAAAACATATCAACATATCCCTCTCTCCCCTATCTTCCTTTTAAATCACATCACCCTGGCCTCTCCTATATCTTTCTCCTCCTCTTGCACTGAAAATATGTTGTGTATTAACAACAAAAACAATCTACTTTTTGTGGCTTTGAACCTTGCATCGCTCTCTAATGGTTGCTTGCATGTTGACACTCTATGAATTTAAAATTCTTCTTCTGGTGCATTCAGTGTAAGTCGCTCTAGAAAAGGATGATTAAATAAATGCCTGAAATATAATTGGTAATTGTAAAATATGTGTGTACATTTCTGGCACTGAAAAATATAAGCCTTAGTTGGAAAGTGTTGAGGTGAACGTGAATGAGGCGTTGTTCAAAAGGCCTCGGTCTGAAAAGAACCAGAGTTATCCTGTCAGTCCGACTGACAAGAAACTTGCTTCACTCATCCAGCTGTCCTTCCAAACTACACAGGTTAAAGGTCAAAGTGTCAAACTTTGAAAGGCCATAACTGTGCAGCACCGGTCTGACTTGACTGAACCCTGGAGGGACGATGCAGCTTGTTACCAGCTTGT
This sequence comes from Centroberyx affinis, assembly GCF_046629955.1. Taxonomy (NCBI): domain Eukaryota; kingdom Metazoa; phylum Chordata; class Actinopteri; order Beryciformes; family Berycidae; genus Centroberyx; species Centroberyx affinis. The sequence continues at coordinate 117,506 of NW_027280829.1, forward strand.
AAATGTCTGCTTCAATTCTCTTATTAATGCACACATAGCTGTATTATTTTAGTGTTGCTGTGGCACAGCTGGGACAAGACAACTGTCACATTTGATCTGTCATTGTGCCCATTATCACTATGATGAAAAGTAAGTAGTGGAACAATAAAACACAATAGATATGTTTTGATAGGCGTATTTATTGAAGCCTCGACAGGCTTCAGATCAGCATTAGTTCACTCTTTGGCAGAGTAAAATTAAATAACTGTTTCTCAGACATCGTGTTGTTTTGCTCGGTGCTTCAGAAGATTAGAACTGCTAGTCTTTGATGTGGATCAAGTTTTCACACCTGCACATAGCCTACAGCTCACCACTATATTTCTGTCCTTTATCTCGAGGAGGAAAAATAATGTCTGTATTTCCAGGACAGTAAGCTGGTCCTGAGCTGTCGGTCGTTGTGTGTCTGAGTTACCGGACCGGAGTCTGTTGACTCACTTGGTCTGAGGATCAGAAACCGGATAATCCTCTGAAGTTGTCCGTTATTTTCACGTAAAGTAACGAGTAACGAGCCCATTTAAATTTCAGTAATTGTAAATGCGTTATTTAATTTGAAAAAGTAATTAGTTACATTACTAGTTACCGCCAAAAGTAATGGAATTACAGTAATGCGTTATTCCCAACACTGCTGATCATAATCCACTTCAGGTTCCTTCATAAACCGGCAGCAGGTCTGTTGGTCCGGCCTGCTCAGTGCAGCAGTGAAGTCAGACAGCAGAATGTGGTTGCATGTTAAATTCCTCTTATGTAACTGCTGCCTGGAAGCTTTTTAAAACTTGGTGATGGCTGTAATAAAAAATTCATGGCGTCCCTGGAGGAAGGAGGAGAGGCGGGGGGTGGGGGTGGGGTGGGGGGGGGGGGTGGGGGGGGTGATGGGTTTCTGTGGTTTGGAAAACAAAAGCTGATGTGTAATACAGTTTGTAAAAGCCCAAGCTATCATCAGAAAATAGAAAACTGTCCCAGAAAGTCCAAAATATATCAGCATCGAAGACATTTTTCATTCTGAAATGAACAGAACTGTCAGCTCTGATTATATAACACAAAATAATTATCAGACAAAAATAATTGTTTAATTTATGATTTAAACTCATTTAATTAAAATTTAAGGAAATACTTTTTAGTTTACTTTTTAGTTTAGTTAGTATTGCAGTATAATGAGACATTTTGGTGATATTGGTAGGAATGAAAATCCATTTGGTTTTTAACACTGTTAAATCCTGTCTGGCTGAATCACTTCTCCAAACAATGAATGCCTCTTTTCTCACCAGCAGCCGCACATAAATGTTTAGTGGAAAATTTCAATACAAGAAGCAAAACACCAAAATTAGAATGATGTGGTTTTATTTCTGAAGACGGGTAACTTTCAAAAAACCTGGGGCCCCATGCTGGGTTTTGAGTTTTGAGTTTTGATGGGATGTGAAAGCTGCAGAAAGCTTCTTCTCTGTCTGCAAACCCGCTCTTCAAAAATTTAGATCTTCATATCAAAAATTGATTCACAAAAAATAAGAAGTGCTGGAGACAGACTGGAGGAACAGAGACTGAGCGGCCCGTACGGAGGATCTCACAGTTTTCCAAGTTCCTGTCTTTACAGGAGTCAGTATGGGAGTCCGTGCGCCTCGCTGCTCCGTGTCACGGCTCAGAGTACCTGCACTGAAGCCCGTTAATCCCAGCAGCCTCTTTGTCTCGTGGACGGGCGAATAGCGTCCGGCCGTGGCGGTGAAGCCAGCGAGGCCCGCGGGGTGAAACGCCGGGGACTTCAGCGGGTGATTCCTGGCCTCTGACGCCATCATTCACACTTGTTTTTGGATGCGGCTGCCGGAACGTGAGCGGTCCGCCTCCTCGGGGACCTCGCCACGTTTTGTTCCCCTCCGCGTCGGAAGTGGTTTGTTTTGGGGCGCTGACAGCTCCTCTTTGTGTTTGAGAGCCAGGCCACCATGAGAGAGAGCGAGGCAAAGCCGATGACAATGATGGACGAGGTGAAACAATCACGCCCTCCCTCGCTCGCCCGTTTCCCACATTCCTGCCTCCCATGGCAACCGGCTGCTGCCGCCCACCGCCGGCAACAACACCATCACCGGATCCCCGCTCGAGGGTTCCACCGATGTGGTTTCTGAAGGCCGATACTGATACCGATGTATTTGGACTGAAGCTGCCAGTTGCTGATAATTCATGCTGATATTCAGTATTTTTAAAGTTGAACATTTTCATGCCAAAAATTCAATAAAAGTCACAGTGTTCAGTGTTCAGTGTTCAGTGTTCAGTGTTCAGTGTTTACCCCGGAACTGTATTCTTGTCAGGGTGAAAAGCCTCTGGAACATTTAGACAATGACAATGACATTTAGACACTAAAACTCTCCACTGAAACCAGACTGATGAAATTCTTTTAGGGTTAGCAGCTCTAAGGCATGGTGAGACAGGGTGAGACAGGGTGAGACAGAGTGATGCAGAGTGATGCAGAGTGAGACAAGGTGATGCAGGGTGAGACAGAGTGATGCAGAGTGAGACAGAGTGATGCAGAGTGAGACATGGCGAGACAGGGTGAGGTAGGGTGAGACAGGGTGAGGTAGGGTGAGGTAGGGTGATGCAGAATGATGCAGAGTGAGACCGGGCGAGGTAGGGTGATAAAGGGCGATGCAGAGTGATGCAAGGTGAGACAGGGTGAGAGTGGATTGCGGGTCCCTTCCCTCCTCTTGGTTTCAGTGTGGAATGCAGTGACAGTAACAGTGTGTTTAGGGTGATATGCAGTGGAAGTTGCAGTGTGTTCAGTACGCGGGAACAGTGTGTTCAGTTTGCAGTAACAGTGTGTTCAGTATGCAGTAATAGTGTGTTCAGTTTGCAGTAACAGTGTGTTCAGTATGCAGTAACAGTGTGTTCAGTATACAGTGTCAGTAACAGTGTGTTCAGTGTGCAGTAACAGTGTGTTCAGTATACAGTGTCAATAACAGTGTGTTCAGTACGCAGTAATAGTGTGTTCAGTATACAGTGTCAGTAACCGTGTGTTCAGTGTGCAGTAACAGTGTGTTCAGTATACAGTGTCAGTAACAGTGTGTTCAATATGCAGTAATAGTGTGTTCAGTGTGCAGTAACAGTGTGTTCAGTATACAGTGTCAGTAACAGTGTGTTCAGTATGCAGTAATAGTGTGTTCAGTGTGCAGTAACAGTGTGTTCAGTATACAGTGTCAGTAACAGTGTGTTCAGTACGCAGTAATAGTGTGTTCAGTTTGCAGTAACAGTGTGTTCAGTTTGCAGTAATAGTGTGTTCAGTTTGCAGTAACAGTGTGTTCAGTTTGCAGTAATAGTGTGTTCAGTGTGCAGTAACAGTGTGTTCAGTATACAGTGTCAGTAACAGTGTGTTCAGTACGCAGTAATAGTGTGTTCAGTTTGCAGTAACAGTGTGTTCAGTTTGCAGTAATAGTGTGTTCAGTGTGCAGTAACAGTGTGTTCAGTTTGCAGTAATAGTGTGTTCAGTTTGCAGTAACAGTGTGTTCAGTATGCAGTGTCAGTAACCGTGTGTTCAGTATGCAGTAACAGTGTGTTCAGTTTGCAGTAACAGTGTGTTCAGTATACAGTGTCAGTAACAGTGTGTTCAGTGTTCAGTAACAGTGTGTTCAGTACGCAGTAACAGTGTGTTCAGTACGCAGTAACAGTGTGTTCAGTAACAGTGTGTTCAGTATACAGTGTGTTCAGTAACAGTGTGTTCAGTATACAGTGTGTTCAGTATACAGTGTGTTCAGTAACAGTGTGTTCAGTATACAGTGTGTTCAGTAACAGTGTGTTCAGTAACAGTGTGTTCAGTATACAGTGTGTTCAGTATACAGTGTGTTCAGTAACAGTGTGTTCAGTATACAGTGTGTTCAGTAACAGTGTGTTCAGTATACAGTGTGTTCAGTATACAGTGTGTTCAGTAACAGTGTGTCTCCTCAGTGTTCCTGACCTGGGTGAACTGCTCCAGCGTCCGCCTGGCCACCAGGATCCAGGATGTGTTCACTGTGGGGAAACTGATGGCTCTGGGCCTCATCATCGTGGTCGGCCTGGTCCAGATCTTCAACGGTAACTCTGTCTGTTTCACACTGTGGCTCTGATCCAGAGTCACTTACAGGCACTGTTGGGGCGATGTGTTACTTTTTGATGTTAAAGTACTCAGATTACTTTTTTGTGGTAGCTAGTAATGTGTTCGTTTTTCTTGTAATCCATTAGCTCCTTTTTAAAATTACAATGTTTCACTTTATTTTTCCTTCACATTGTTTCAACCTTGTTAGCACAGATTTAGTTACAACAAAATGAAAATCTGCAGCATCTGGTGCAGACAACATGCTGCAGTAAGTCTGTAAGTCTGTCTCAACAGGCTTGCATTACATTTTAGAACAACGATGACACAGATGGCAGCACAGGTCCTGTTGTTACAGCCTGTTTTTGAACACAAAAATACTTTGACAAATTATTTTTAATAGAGTGGCTTTGTAATGTGGCTAGTTACTTGTGTGTCAAAAAGTCCAATATTTACATCATTATTCTCTAAATTTTCCTTCCATCAGAGCGAAGTTCTGCCCAGTTACACCAGTTTTCATTCACATTTATAGTCACAGCATCAGCAAAAACAGACAGAAACAGACCTGAACCAGGGTCGGGGCCGGGTCAGGGTCAGGGTCAGAGTCAGAGTCAGGGCCGGGGTCAGGGTCAGGGTCAGGGTCAGGGTCAGCGCCGGGTCAGGGTCAGGGTCAGGGCCGGGTCAGGGTTCGGTCAGACAGGATGGACTCTGCTGATCCGGTCTCAAACATGTGACTCCGCCCCACAGGAAACTACGAGGCTCTGACTCCTCAGGTGGCGTTTGAGCAGGAGCGGGCGCCGTCGGTGGGTCAGATCGCTCTGGCCTTCCTGCAGGCTTCCTTCGCCTTCAGCGGCTGGAACTTCCTCAACTACGTGACGGAGGAAGTGGTCGAACCCAGACGGTGAGTATCTGCTCTGTAGCACTTCTATACCCCCCCCACCCCCCCACCCCCCCTGAACTATGAAATAATACATTTGCTTTGCATATTGGCACATAAACCCTCAATTTACAGCAGTCAGATTAGTTTGAACTTGTTTCCAGTGGTGGAAGAAGTACTGAGATGTTTTACTGCAGTAAAAGTATCAATACAACAATGTAAAGATACTCCATTACAAGTAAAAGTCCTGCATTCAAAATCTTACTTAAGTAAAAGTACATAAGTATTGGCAGCAAAATGTACTTAGAGTATCAAAGTAAACGTACTCATTATGCAAACTGTCCCCATTTAGAGAGTTATATTTTTCATAAATTATTGGAATATTAATTCTGATTTATTGACATACATGTACATGTAAGCAGCATTTTAAAGTTGTCAACGTGAAGCTAATCTTAACAATTTAGCTATACTTTTGGGTAGTCTAATCTATAACAATGCTATTTTATAGTTATTTTATAAAGATGATCAAATGTTTTAAATATAAAATATTGATCTGAAAAGTAACTAGTAACTATAGCTGTGAAATAAATGTAATGGAGTAAAAAGTACAATATTTCCCTCTAAAATGTAGTGGAGTATAAGTACAAAGTAGCATAAAATGGAAATACTCAAGTAAAGTACAAGTACCTCAAAATTGTTCTTAAGTACAGTACTTGAGTAAATGTACTTAGTTACTTTCCACCACTGCTTGTCTCCCTGCTGGAAACTGGCAGCAGCTTCCAGAGTCTCAGCGGTCTGTCTTCACCTCCTGTTCAGTTTCTCATGTTCTTCAGTCTGCTGCTGACAGTTTCTACTTTTCTCATCAAAAACCAAACCAGAACCAGCTGGTTATCGACTCCCACCGGTCATCTACGGTGGAGGAGTCACATTCGCACCTGAATATTTGATGACTCAACGGAAAAACCGTCCCTCGTTTTTAATTTCATGAGCCTTTTAGGAACGTTTAAGCGCATTTTTTCCCCGGTTAATTCCTGCCCCCTGCACATGAAAGAACATCTCTGATGTAGGGAGGAGCAAGGTCATTTAAAGCTTTATAAACAAGTAAAAGAACTTTAAAATCAATTCTAAAAGATACAGGAAGCCAGTGCAGTGTCTGAAGCAGTGGGGTCATGTGATCCATTTTCTTTGTTTTGGTTCAGACTCTGGCCGCAGCATTCTGAACCAGCTGTAGTTTTCTTATAGACTTTTTAGGTAATCCAGTAAAAAGGGAATTACAGCAGTCTAAACAGCTAGTGATAAAAGCCTGAGTGAGTATTTCAGTGAGTATTTCAGTGAGTATTTCAGTGAGTATTTCAGTGAGTATTTCAGTGAGTATTTCAGCATCTTTCTGAGTTAAAAAATGTCTGACTTCCGATATTCCTAAAATGAAAAAAGGATGTTTTAATGACCTTGTTAAAATGAGAATTAAAATTTAAATCAGAGTCTAAAATCACTCCCAAGTTTGTGATGTTAGTTTTAATCTGTTTGCTAAGACCACCGAGCAGTGAGTGCAGTTTTTCTCTTGTTGCTTTTGGTCCTATGAAAAGAATCTCAGTTTTTTCCTCATTTCCTCACTGTCAGAGGCTTGTGTGTGATTGTGCTCGGTGTGTCCGGTGTGTCCGCTCAGGAATCTACCTCGTGCCATCTACATCTCCATTCCATTGGTGACCTTTGTGTACACTCTCACCAACATCGCCTACTTCTCCTCCATGTCGCCCGAGGAGCTGCTGTCATCCAACGCCGTGGCTGTAGTGAGTAAAGAGGCCGAACCACCAGAGCTGCACTACATTTACACGAGGGATGGGACAGTATATCGAAATTCAATATATCGCAATACGCATCGTGGAGTAGAAAAATGATCCTGTATGCTGTAGTAATCACTAATGAGACTCTTGACCATCACAGTTTCACAAGCTCTCCATCCAAATTATATTATTGTCACTTTGTAACGACATTTTTAAATTGTTGTTTACATTCTAGCAGCCAATGGCATCGCTGGAAAGATTTGAGTCAGAATTCTGCTCAGTCAGACTTTGTTGACACTGAACTTTTATTGATCACATCGTATCCTGGTCTACTCCATCGTATCCTCCTACTCATCCTGACTACTCAAGTCACATGACTTGGACTCGAGTCCCAGCTGATGCATGAAGAGAAGACTTGAGACTTGACTTGACTTGGGTTCTGGTGACTTGAGACTTGACTTGACTTGGGTTCTGGTGACTTGGGACTTGACTCTGACTTGTACTCTGATGACTTGAAAAGGTTTCTAAAGTCTTGACTTGAGATCTTGTGTTTGTGTAAATGACTTAGATTGAAAGTGATGAGATTTGTTCCAGCAGACGACTGAATTTAAATTCTGTTTTCTGAATTTGTATGGAATGATTGAATTTATTGAAGTTGAAACTGATTCTAGAAATCAAACTCTAAACAAACTTTAAGATATTAAATTGATACTGGACACTTGATTTGTTCTGAATTGACTTGCTGTTCCACATTTAGACTTGAGACTTGACATTAATGACTTGGACTTGACTTGGTAATCTACATTTAGACTTGAGACTTGACTTGGACTTGACTTGGACTTGACTTGATAATCTACATTTAGACTTGAGACTTGACTTGAGAATTGACTTGGACTTGAATTGGTAATCTACATTTAGACTTGAGACTTGACTTGGACTTGACTTGATAATCTACATTTAGACTTGGGACTTGACTTGAGACTTGTGCCTTGACTTGAGACTGACTTGGGACTTGAGCAAAGCTGACTTGGTCACACCTCTGCCTGAACCCCATATGGCATATGGAGTCATATCCTGAGATAAGCAGAGCGTCCATCACTAAGTAAAGGACATAAATAAAAGGACGATACAAACAACAAACAGCAGCAGACGAGTCCTGCTGCACCGCAGGAAACCAAAAGACGAGAGGAAAAGATCCACAAGAGTCCGGCTTCCTCTGCTGCTGTTCAGGAGACAGACTGTCCGGTCTGGATTTCCCTCTTCAGTCTGGATCGGTCTCTTCCTGTGCGGAGGAGGTTTCCCACCAGAGCAAACTGACAGAATGTAATCTGGACAAACAGGGAGAATCTGCAGCGGTCAGTCAGTGATGCTTCCAGACAGCGAGGGAGGAGAGGAGCTCGGTTTAAAAAAAGGAAAAGCTTCGACTCTGACAACAACAACAAGCTGCTGCTGTGTGGCTGTTTGTTTACATCCTTCCCTCATGGAAACCTCCACACAGCACACGTTAGCTTCAGGACTGGTTACAGGGTCTGAAGTCACTCAGTGCAGGTTTAATATTTTATAGTCAGATCTGGACGGGAACATTTTCAAGCGAAATAGAGGAGAAAGATAAACATACATCAAAGCATACATAAATCACGCATCAAGTCATGTTGTTGTATTTGTCATGTTATAAATCGGTGATATGTGTGTGTGTGTGTGTGTGTGTGTGTGTGTGTGTGTGTGTGTGTGTGTGTGTGTGTGTGTGTGTGCTGCTGTCCAGACGTTTGGAGAGAAGCTGCTGGGAACCTTCTCTGTCATCATGCCGATCTCCGTGGCTCTGTCCACCTTCGGAGGAATCAACGGATACCTGTTCACCTCCTCCAGGTCAGACCCCCCCCCCCCCCCCACCCCCTGCTGCCCCGCCCCCCTGCTGCCCCGCCCCGCCCCGCCTCTCCACCTGCCTCTGTCCGATCCACTTCAACATGGCTGCCTGTGCTGTGTGTGCCTGCAGGTTGTGTTTCTCTGGAGCCAGGGAAGGCCACCTGCCCAGCCTGCTGGCCATGATCCACTTCAAGAACTGCACCCCCATCCCCGCCCTGCTGGTCTGCGTACGTACCGCCACAACTTTATTTAAAAAACACAGTTTACAAAGTGCTTTGACAGTCAAAATAAAAGCAGAACACTCAAAATAAATTGAAAAAAATCAATGGAACAGAGTGAAACAGGAATTAAATTAAGAGAAGAAGACAGAAGAGAAGAGCAACATTCAAATCAGTACTAGGATAACTGTAACATAAAAACCTAAATAAATACTAAGGATAAAATAAAATAAAAATAACATAAAATGAAGATAAAAAGACGACTGATATTACAATGTTTACATCTCATCTTTTTCTCATCTGTTGACTGTTTTATATTTTTTTCTGTTCATTTTCACACTTCACATATTTTGTATTATTCCCTCTGCCAAGGAGGTTTTGTTTTCACCCTCTTAGTTTATTTACCAGCAGGAGATCTCAAAAACTTCTGAACTGATTTTCATGAAATTTGGTGGACAGATCAGCTTTGGAACAATTGATTACATTCTGGTAGTGATCTGGATCTGAGATTTACATCTTTAGGTGATTATCTATTTTTAGCCAGAACTATTAAACTAACAGAGATAGAGATTTGATTTTAAATCCTGAAGGTTTGTTTGAGAGTCATGAAATCCATTAAACTTAAAATGAAGCAGAGGTGGAAGAAGTACTGAGATGTTTTACTGCAGTAAAAGTATCAATACAACAATGTAAAGATACTCCATTACAAGTAAAAGTCCTGCATTCAAAATCTTACTTAAGTAAAAGTACATAAGTATCGGCAGCAAAATGTACTTAGAGTATCAAAGTAAACGTACTCATTATGCAAACTGTCCCCATTTAGAGAGTTATATTTTTCATAAATTATTGGAATATTAATACTGATTTATTGACATACATGTACATGTAAGCAGCATTTTAAAGTTGTCAACGTGAAGCTAATCTTAACAATTTATCTATACTTTTGGGTAGTCTAATCTATAACAATGCTATTTTATAGTTATTTTATAAAGATGATCAAATGTTTTAAATATAAAATATTGGTCTGAAAAGTAACTTGTAACTCTATCTGTGAAATAAATGTAATGGAGTAAAAAGTACAATATTTCCCTCTAAAATGTAAAAAAAATAGTGGAGTATAAGTACAAAGTAGCATAAAATGGAAATACTCAAGTAAAGTACAAGTACCTCAAAATTGTACTTAAGTGCAGTACTTGAGTAAATGTACTTAGTACATTGAAATGACCACCACTGAAATGAAGTGACAGGACTGATGTGTTTGTGTGTAAGTTGTAGATTTGTTCAGGTGCTTCTAGTTTTGTATATAATATATAATCTTATAATCCAAAGCAGTTCTTTTCAGTGTCTCTGGTGTGTTGCTGTTGTTTCAGTGCACTGCCACCATCGTCATCCTGTGCATCGGAGAAACACACAACCTGATCAACTACGTCTCCTTCATCAACTACCTGTCGTACGGCGTCACCATCGCCGGCCTGCTGTACTACCGCTGGAAGAAGCCCAACCTGTACAGACCCATCAAGGTACTTTCATCTGTCATCTGTCTAGTCTGTATAATCACAGTGAATCTTTTTCACTTTGTTAGCTCATTTTCCATGTCATAATATTCACCTATTTAACAATAAATGCCCCAAAATTATGGAATTATGTCTTGGAAAATAGTTTCTTGTTTTTTGTTTTTTTTTTGACCAAATTTTTATTAATTTTCAATGAAAAACTGCAGACATACAATCACTTAAAAAGGTAAACATAACACAGCAGAAATATGATGAGCAAAAGAGGTTGACATTTTATACTAAGTACAGCCTAGAAAAAATAAATAAATAAATAGTAATAGACAGAAATTAAAATAAATAAATTATACAAATCTAATAATAATATTGGCAAAATAAAAATGTATATATAAAGATGTACATGTGCAAATACATACATACATGAACTACATACTCACATACACACACACACATCCATGAAAATAGTGTCTCATTACAGGTTACTGCATTGCTTTCCAGTAGGCGTCAATTACAGAGTTTTTGAATCCTCGTGGATACGATGCTGTCAGACTGTGCTCAGGTTGGTCCTGAACACTCAGCTGTAGCAGAGCCCCGCCCTGCTGGCTGCATGAGTTCACAGCAGACTTTCCTCAAAATGTCTTCCTCTCTGTCTTCTTCTTCTTCCCCTCCTGCAGGTGAACCTGCTGGTTCCTGTGTGCTACCTGCTGTTCTGGGCCCTGCTGCTTGGTTTCAGTCTTTACTCTGAGCCGGTGGTGTGCGGCGTCGGTCTGGTCATCATGCTCACCGGCGTACCCGTCTACTTCCTGGGCGTCCACTGGAAGGAAAAACCAAAGTGTATCTACGACTTCATTGGTGAGTGGCAGTTTCTGACAAGGAAGTCACTGGAAAAAGTCTGTTTAAAGAAGAGGGGTCACACTCTGTCTGTCTACTGCACTGTCCTGTCCTGTCCCGTCCCGTCCCGTCCCGTCCCATACTGTACTGTGCTGTACTGCCATTCCCTGTCCTGTCCTGTCCTGTCCTGTACTGTACTGTCCCGTCCTGTCCTGTCCTGTCCCGTCCTGTACTGCACTGCACTGCACTGCACTGCACTGCACTGTCCTGTACTATACTGTCCTGTCCTGTCCTATACTGTCCTGTCCTGTCCTGCCCTGTCCTGTACTGTACTGTACTGTACTGTACTGCTATTCCCTGTCCTGTCCTGTCCCGTCCCGTCCCGTCCCGTCCCGTCCCGTCCCGTCCCGTCCCGTCCCGCACTGCACTGCACTGCACTGTCCTGTCCTATACTGTCCTGTCCTGTACTGTACTGTACTGTACTGTACTGCCATTCCCTGTCCTGTCCTGTCCCGTCCCGTCCCGTCCCGTCCCGTCCCGTCCCGTCCCGTACTGCACTGCACTGCACTGCACTGTCCTGTCCTGTCCTGTCCTGTCCTGTCCTGTCCTGTCCTGTCCTGTCCTGTACTGTACTGTCCTGTACTGTACCCTAACCCCCCCCCCTACTGAAGGATGAAGCTCAGGTCATGATTTGTCCCGTATGGATTTAGAAACAGACTGTTGTCTCTGTCTCTTCCTGCAGAGACGGCGACGTTCGTGGGCCAGCGGCTTTGTTTCGTGGTTTTCCCTCAGATCGACCCGACAGAGAGCTCCAGCCCCTCAGACTGGACTGACAGGTCATCAGGCAGGAGCAGTCTGTCTGCCAACTCTTAAAACTTTTCTCTGAAATTACGAAGATTTTTTTTTTTTTTTCTCTTGTTTGTATTCCGTCACCGTGTTCGTCCAGACGCCCGTTCCTGGTATCGGAGCTTCCCGTCTGACCTTTGACCCTGTGAGACTCTGGTTTCCCTGCAGCTGAGTGGAGGCGCCTGTGTGTTTCCGCACGGGACACTGGCACTTTTTATTTCCTTCTCTTTTCTACTAAGTCGTCCAGTACAACAACCTAATGCCACCGGTATCACAGTTTGAAACGGACTCGGATTCCCTCTGTGGAACCACTGGCTCCTTCCTCTGCAGCTGACGGACTCTGACTGACAGTGAGCGGTTTGAATTCATCTGAATGTCGCTGGTGTTTCATCGTGCCTTACAGGGGAAAACCTACTTTAAATGTTCTTTATTAACCCATTCACTGTATTAGTATTTAATATATTTTGGGAACGCCCTTTGCTTTGTGCGTTTCATCGTCTGAGCGTCTGTTTCCTCGCCGTCCGGTACGAACTCTCTTCCTGCCGTTTGGAAACAGAGCGGGTAGCGCTGGGACCGAGGGCGAGTCGGGCTTATTAACCAACTCTTAACAAAATAGTTGTGTTCACTTTACCTGCTGCTGTTGTCACTTCAGTCCCCATCGCCTCTGTATGCCACCTACAGCTCTGGTTTGTTGGAATTAACTGATTTAATGACTTACACTCTGAGTCTCTCAGACAAAGTAGAAATACTTACAAATTCTTTGCATTTGCTGCATTTTTAAGTTTCCTGAAGTTTTCCCAAACTAAGATTGTAACATCCAGTCTGCTAACTTCATATAAACAACAACAACAACAACATGATATCCAGACTCTCTGCCTTCACAGCGAGGCTGAAGCAGACAGAATCCCAGATTAGCCAGCTAACGTTCCAAATCACTCTGAGGACAAATCTCTGTCTGCAGTTCAGATTCAGGATCCCAACACTCTGTGGTCAGTATAGATTTGAATGGCAGCTGGAAACAGACTGAATTCATGACCGGGCTTCTGACTGTTCATGTAACCTTCTTCTTCTTTGTTTTTGCCTGCGTATGTATCTTGAATGTAGAGACCAGATGCCACTGAAAATATCTCAGTATTTTAATATTTTGTGTCCGTATTCAGATCCCATTCCATCTGAATTCTCTCTCCTGCGCTCTCTCCAACAACAACTGCCATATGATTAAAGAGGAATGCAGCAGTTTCAGAGATGATGTTATTCTTCAGGCCTAGCGCAGATCTGATCTGCACAGCCGGCTCTGTCTGAAGCGTCTGGTCTGTGATGTGAAGCCTCCAGCCTCCACAGGCAGCTGCACAGCAAACCACCGCTGAACCAAGCTGCAGCCTCTGTGACGCTTTCTGTTGGTTTATCATTTGTCTTCTGGGTTTGATTTTCTGACAAAATAGCATGTGAAAGCAACGCTGTTAAGCAGCAGATTTAGAAGTCCCAGATGTTGGACTTTCCCAGCAGCACATGAACGCAGCGTAATAATAGTTATGGTTAAAAAACGATAATCGTCTAATGGTGGAAATCCCAGATCCAGATCATCATCAAGACAGACAGACAGGCGATAAAAACATATTCTCTTTTTAACTTCATTGGTGGAGGTAATGAATTATTCCAAAATGTCTGTGTGCTCATTTTTGAAAAAAAAAAGTGACCAGAAATTCACAAGGCAATCTTTCATAAAAAAAAGGTGATTTCATCCTCAATCGTGTTATTAACTAATTAGCATCCTAACATCCCAGAATAAGCTGCAGTCATTCTGGGCTTTCTCAGATCTTATTTTGGGGGAAGTTCAGAGTGTTTGAGGCTGAACTGAATAACAGTCTGTTCCTCTTCAGACCATCAGGAAGAGCAGAGCGCAGGATCCACACTCCTCTTCCACTCTTTCCGTCCTGTCTTGAGATACAGACAGTTTTACACTGTAAATTATTTGTAAAGCATCCAGTGTTTACAATGAGTTCATTACATGGAATGTTAACTGGGATGTTAGAGCACTTTTTGTAAATGAGAAAATAACAATAGCAGCACAATAAATGAAGAATGAATTGGAACAGGACTGATGGTGTTCTGCTTTTTGAAGTTACATTTAAAAAACTGTGTGTGTGTGTGTGTGTGTGTGTGTGTGTGTGTGTGTGTGTATGTGTGTGTGTGTGTGTGCCAGTGCAAAGTGATTAGCCTCATAATCTTTAGACATTAAAGGAAAACTCCTCTGCTCCTCTTCACTGTCAGACTCTTCAGTCTGATGTTATTTAGTGATGAAGAGTCATTTACTGTTCTGCTGAACCCACTTTCCCTCAACCTGCCTCGTCTGCTTCTACTGCAGTTAGTGATTTACTACGTTTCCCAGAATGCCTTTCGACAACCTCCAGAGAAGGAGTGAGCTTGTTGCTTTCAGCTGTTGGTTATAAATGTAGTTGAAGAGAGAGAGAGAGATACTAACAGTAAGAGCAAGAGAGTTTTTCCAGTCTAGAAAAAGTGAGTCTCTCCTTCCTCCACCCAGCCTGTCTCTCTGCTGCAGTGCATTCTGGTCTCTCTCCTGCTCCTGCAGTGCATGCTGGTCTCTCTCCTGCTCCTGCAGTGCATTCTGGTCTCTCTCCTGCTCCTGTGGTGCATTCTGGTCTCTCTCCTGCTCCTGCAGTGCATGCTGGTCTCTCTCCTGCTCCTGTGGTGGAGAAACTGGTCTCTCTCCTCTTCTCTGATGGATCTCTCCCTGTATGATTGTTGAACGTCTCTTGGTCAAAATGGCGGCTCTAGAAAGAAGCCCTCGCTCTTTGATCCTGAGGGACTGACACCAAAACCTGACGTTTACCGCTGAGGTTTTACATCCTGAAACATTTTCTCATATCAAACTCCACTGGAGCTGCTGGAAACATCTGGAGGTGACGTCACCTCGTCTGTGATTGGCCGGTTATCCACCAAGAAGCAAAACACAACTAACTACTGGATGGAGCCAGAGATGAAAAGAACATCACCAGCTGATTTAACCTGTCTGGATATCTAGATCCTGTGATCCTCTGTTACAGCATTGAAGGTGCAGTAGTGAAAATCACAATTATCATGGTATTTTCTTTAAAGAGGAACTCAAACCCCAAACCCAAATCTGTGGTGAAGCCTGACACCTAATGGTGAAAAGTAGGTACTGACCTGGCCATCTGCTATTGGCTGGTCTTTGTGCCAGGTGATGTCACCACCTGTTGTACTGTTTAGAAGGTGACATCACAGAAGGTGACAGTTCACCTAATGGTGAACTGGCCTGTGGCCTGGCATCTGCTAACCTGCTAAACCTGTGGTGTGGCTTCACCACAGGTTTGGGTGGAGTTAGTTACTCTGGTAACACTTTACAGTAAGGGTCACTAAGTTAAGGGTTACTTAATGCTTAATAAGTTAAATTAATAGTTAATGCTTAATTAACAGTCAACTAATGTGTAATTTACTAATGGTGTTCATGTTAATTAAGGTATTAAATAATACATTATTTAATAGTTTATAAAGATGACTATTGTCTATGTTTTCAATTGTGAAATTTCAATAAACATATTGTTAAAAAAAAATAAATAAAAAAAATAAAGATGACTATTAAATAATGTATAAATAAATAAATAAATAACTCATTAATAACCTGTAAACCT
This sequence comes from Centroberyx affinis, assembly GCF_046629955.1. NCBI lineage: Eukaryota > Metazoa > Chordata > Actinopteri > Beryciformes > Berycidae > Centroberyx > Centroberyx affinis. The sequence goes on from NW_027280829.1 coordinate 133,191, forward strand.
GCACAAAAGGCAGGAAAAATCCCTTAATCACTAGAGTCTCTGTGAACCAACCCATGAATAAATCCCTTATAAACCCATGATACTAACCTTACTTCATTAAAGCTGTTATTTTTAATGGATATCTAATTTTATGGAATGAGAAATTAAGGACACTTCAGGGATAAAATGAAGGAGTTTGGTTTTGCAGTGAGACTTCAGTGATGTGGGAGGGAAAAGGGAAATGAATGGAAAAGTACTGAGTTAACACATTTGATTTGATTCAATTCAATGAAACTTTTAATTCTTTTTGCAGCATGCAGGTGAAACAGCAGCTCAGGTCCACAGCATCAGCAACCCGACCTCCATCCTGCTCCTCCAGACTTACTGATCCAGACTGGAGACGACGGCTTCACTGAGTTTAGAAAAATACTGACAATAAAAATCTGTGGAACAACTTATCTATGTAGTTCAGAGGCCAGATTCACAAAACCCTCTTAAGAAAAAAAATCTTCTCAAATGCCATTTTTTTTCTTGACTTTAGTCTTCAGAAAAAAAAAAGGAAAAAATGCTATTCTCAAAAACAGTTCTTATATATTTTCTTAGCTTTCTTCTTATGTTTCTTCCTAAGAAAAAACTTAGGAATAAATGGTATTCTTGAAATGAAAGTTGTCAAATTTGTTCTTGATTTCTTTCTTAACTTTAAGACGGCCCTTCACCTGTCTTAAAACTCCTACAGTGAAAAGGTAAGCCTCTAATATCATATATTTAAACACATTTTAGACAAGTAGGTTATAGTTCAAAGTCTTCATAGGTTCCCCTACACCTAACATTAAGATGAACATTTATTGTAAAGCTTTATTTGGTGTAGGGCCAGGTAGGCCTCTGTCTCATGTCTGTTGGAAATAAGCTGCAAATTTTACAGTTACCAACAGCAACCAATGTTTCAATCTTTGCTCTAGTTGCTCTAAATAGGTTTTTCCACAATTGTTTTGTAGATGGAAGCACTTTGGGTTGTCTCCTAGCCTCCTAGCCTTCTAGCCTTGTCTCCTAGCCTCCTAGCCTTGTCTCCTAGCCTCCTAGCCTTGTCTCCTAGCCTCAATAGCAGTAAGCCTAAAGTTTATTAACCAGAATTAATTCAGGGCCTATTTTGAGAGGTTCTTAAGTAGGACAGTTAAAGAAATGAGAAATGAGACTGATACTAAGAAAATATTGAGGAATTGCACTTAAGAGCCTTCTTAAGAACTTCCTAAAATGTCCTCGTATGTCATTTCTTAAGATCTATCTTAAGAACACTTTGGTGAATCCGGCCCCAGATCTATTTGGCGTAGTTCTGTGCAGTACTGATTTATGTACGATGGCTCTACAGCTGTATGGGCGAGGCTTGATGACGCAACACTAAACAGGAAGCGTTAACAGAACACGCTTCATTTTTTTCTGAGCCGGAGTCCCACATGATAACATTACAGCAGCTACCATCAGTCACACAGAAGTTACACAACATAAGTGCCGGTGAGTTTGTTTAGTTTGAAGTGAAACAGAAGCACTTTATATCTGTTTGTGTAAATATGAGCGTCGCTGCCATATTCATGTCTATTTCAGCTAACGCTACATTGAAACAAGTGGTGATGAAGCAGCTAGCTAACGTTAGCATAGCAGAACCTTGCACCGTGTACGCCAAACTCCATTCAGAAACTTGGCAGTTTAATGGTGCTTTTCGTATCGGCAAACGTACATACTTGATAGAACATACTGTAAGACTGTTTGCGAACTGGTAGGATCTTCTGGTGTATTCGGCACACAATTGAGTCACCTAGCAGCTTTATATTTCAATTAAATCTCAACTATAAGAGTTGATTCCTGCCGCTCGCTACCGCCCTCTACCGCGTGTTATGGTGGAACAGACGAAGGAATAAGAGGCGAACCAGTTGCTAAAGTTAAGATTTTATTGGTAAAAGTGTTCCATGGTGTATTAGATGTATGCCGAATTAAAGGATGACTGCTAATAATTCGTAGCGGTCTGAAGTTTTCTTCTACGAGGTACGTAACTTCGGCTATAACCAAAAGCACAATCAAATTTCCAAATTTGTGAGTGGGGTTTGGCATGATAATCTCCCTATGAGAGCCCGACACGTCCCGGGGCTTCAGGTGCGGGACAAGCAGGTGTGAATGTCTCCCTGTGCCTCCAGCAGGACTGACGGCCATGATGGAAGGCAGGCTGAGCTTCCGTGACGTCACCGCCCTGGCTCCCATGGTGCGGGTGGGGACTCTGCCCATGAGGCTGCTGGCTCTGGACTACGGAGCCGATGTGGTTTACTGTGAGGTGAGCCGGCTGGACGCGGGGTGGATGTTCAGGCTGAAGTGATGGATGTGTTGTAACCTGTCTGTCTGTTCCAGGAGCTGATCGACATCAAAATGGCTCAGTGTCACAGAGTGGTGAACGGTAAGAACATGACACTTTACATTATTATTATTCATATTTTAGGTTCTTTGCTGATGCCTTTATCAGAATGACAGCAGAAGTCCTGCTTCACCAACACTGTTCAGCGATATGTTTCTGAAGGCTGGTGCAGATATTTTTGGATTGAAACTGACAACAGACTGACTGTAGAGCGCCTGTACATTCTGGAATAAATATATAAAAAATGAAACGGGAACATAGAAGAAGCACAGAAACAGTATTCAGCAGCAGATCACAGTCTGATGTGGTGAATACTGTGGTGTGTGACTGTGTGGTTATTTTTTTAAAAGCAGGTTAAAAACCTTACTTTTCACAACAGTCTATGGCTAAGTTCTTAGTGTGTGTGTGTGTGTGTGTGTGTTTTGTATATTTTGACATTTGCATATTCTGCACTGATTCCTGTATTACTGCACTAACACCTGTTGATGCATATTTATCTTCTGCACTTGCACTTCTATGATTGTGTTGTGATTGTATTGTCTTTTTATGTAAAGCACATTGTGTTGCCCTGTATGAAATGTGCTGTAGAAATAACATTTGTCTTGTCTTGTCTTAACACTGTGGTGTGTCTGTGGTGTGTCTGTGGTGTGTCTGTGGTGTGTCTGTGGTGTGTCTGTGGCTGCGGTTGCCAGATGTGCTGCAGACGGTGGATTTCGTGGCTCCAGATGAGCGAGTGATGTTCAGGACCTGTGAGAGAGAGAGAGACAGAGTCGTCTTCCAGATGGTGAGACCGAGTCTGTGGTCAGTTCATGTTTCCCTCCAGCTGCTGTAGGTCTCACTGCAGCGCGTCTCTTCTGTCGGTCTCACTGCAGCGCGTCTCTTCTGTCGGTCTCACTGCAGGGCGTCTCTTCTGTAGGTCTCTTCTGTCGGTCTCACTGCAGCGCGTCTCTTCTGCCGGTCTCACTGCCTCACTGCAGCGCGTCTCTTCTGTCGGTCTCACTGCAGCGCGTCTCTTCTGTCGGTCTCACTGCAGCGCGTCTCTTCTGTCGGTCTCACTGCAGCGTGTCTCACTGCAGCGCGTCTCTTCTGTAGGTCTCACTGCAGCGCGTCTCTTCTGTCGGTCTCACTGCAGCGCGTCTCTCCTGTCGGTCTCACTGCAGCGCGTCTCTTCTGTAGGTCTCACTGCAGCGCGTCTCTTCTGTAGGTCTCACTGCAGCGTGTCTCTTCTGTCTGTCTCACTGCAGCGCGTCTCTTCTGTCGGTCTCACTGCAGCGCGTCTCTTCTGTAGGTCTCACTGCAGCGTGTCTCTTCTGTCTGTCTCACTGCAGCGCGTCTCTTCTGTAGGTCTCACTGCAGCGCGTCTCTTCTGTAGGTCTCACTGCAGCGTGTCTCTTGTGTCGGTCTCACTGCAGCGTGTCTCTTCTGTAGGTCTCACTGCAGCGCGTCTCTTCTGTAGGTCTCACTGCAGCGTGTCTCTTGTGTCGGTCTCACTGCAGCGCGTCTCTTCTGTAGGTCTCACTGCAGCGCGTCTCTTCTGTAGGTCTCACTGCAGCGTGTCTCTTCTGTAGGTCTCACTGCAGCGTGTCTCACTGCAGCGCGTCTCTTCTGTCGGTCTCACTGCAGCGCGTCTCTTCTGTCGGTCTCACTGCAGCGCGTCTCTTCTGTCGGTCTCACTGCAGCGCGTCTCTTCTGTCGGTCTCACTGCAGCGCGTCTCTTCTGTAGGTCTCACTGCAGCGCGTCTCTTCTGTCGGTCTCACTGCAGCGTGTCTCACTGCAGCGCGTCTCTTCTGTAGGTCTCACTGCAGCGTGTCTCTTCTGTCTGTCCACAGGGGACGGCCGACCCGGACAGAGCGCTGACTGTCGCCCAGCTGGTGTGAGTTCACTGTCCTGTCTGTCCCCTGCCTGTTCCCCTCTAAAGGAACAGTTCACCCCAAAATGAAAATTCAGTCTTTATCTGCTCAGCCCATGTCAGTGGAAACCAAACACACAGTGTCCACCTGTAGCTCCATTCAGCCTCTGGTGACTGTTGTTAAGTTAAGTAAAGGATGGCCCCCCCGTCGTCCATTAATTCCTGATAATGGACTCCTGGAAGGGCATTATCCCGCTTACACCATGGTCACTTGCCAAAGAAAAAAAAAAGTAAGACCATTAATTTATATTTTCATGCGTTTTGTAATCAAAATCTAAAGTTTTTCACAAGCCATAACTCAGTTTCCCTGGTAACACCTGAGGGTTTGACTAATACCTGGAACAATCATTACCGTCCCATAAGGTTCTTATGCAACAGAAACATTGTTCACTGCTCCAGTAAATAGGACGAACCTTAGATAGGACTTGGCAGCAGGAGATATTTCTAGTCCGCTCAGCTCATAGAACCCTTTGGCTCAGCTAGGAGCCAGAAAGCTAACGTTATGCTAACGTTATGCTAACGTTATGCTGCAACATTCAGAGTCAATAACAAACAGTAAATATAATTTGACAGTATGTTTAACAACAAGACTAGCTAGCTATCAGCCATGTCATTGTCCCCAAATCAATATCCAGATTTTCACGAACATACAAATTGTAAACGGAGGCTTTGACTGCGTCCCTGTTGCTATGGTTACTCATGTTAGATACAGGCTGATGCTACGTAGCCAGCGCATTAATTTAGAACGTGAACAGACAGTTTCACTGGAACTACTTAGCAGGTGTCCATTATCAGGAATTAATGGACACCCTGCAGCCAATCAGAATCCAGTATTCATCCAGACCATGGTGTAAGTATAAGTCAGCAGCTCCGTCTGTTTACAGCTGCAAAAGCAGAAAATATCCATCAGATTTCTCCAAACAGCTGCAGCAGAATCTAAGTGTTTTGTAGCTGAATGGTCACTGTGGGTCCAACATTAATATTTCCCTCAGTATCTCTTCTAGTTTAGAGCAGACTGTCACCTGCCTGCTGTCAGGCTGGAGAGTGCGACGCGACAGCAGCAGGGACAGTGAGGAGGAGCTCGTCCCTCGCTGTCCCTCGCTGTCCCTCGCTGTCCCTCGCTGTCCCTCGCTGTCCCTCGCTGTCCTGCAGAGGGACATATCAGATGTTGGACCCACAGTTTGATCGTTTGGATTCTGCTGCGGCTGTTTGGAGAAATCTGATGGATATTTTCTGCTTTTGGAGAACTCTGACTGACTGAATTTCAATTTTGGGGTGAACTGTGCCTTTAAAACGTATGAATGAAAGGATTAAAAAAGCATCTTTGTCTCAGCAACTGAGACAAAGATAAAACAAATAAAATATATGTACAATATGAGAATATACCAAAAAATCTGAAATATGTGCCATGTGATATGAGTCAATAATACAATATTTATAATATTCTAAACAGTATCTCTGACCTGCAGGCAGGACGATGTGGCTGCTATAGATGTGAATATGGGCTGTCCCAAAGAATACTCCACTAAGGTCAGTCTGCAACCTGCTGCTCCTGCCACCTCTGACCTCTGACCCCTTAATTCTGTCCCCTGTCCTCTGACCCCTGTCTTCTGTCCTCTGACCCCTTAATTCTGTCCCCTGTCCTCTGACCCCTGTCTTCTGTCCTCTGACCCCTGTCCTCTGTCCTCTGACCCCTGTCCCCTGTCCTCTGACCCCTGTCCTCTGACCCCTGTCCCCTGGTTCTGTACTCTGACCCCTGTCCTCTGACCCCTGTCCCCTGGTTCTGTACTCTGACCCCTGTCATCTGACCTCTGTCCCCTGTCCTCTGACCCCTTAATTCTGTCCCCTGTCCTCTGACCCCTGTCCCCTGGTTCTGTCCTCTGACCCCTGTCCTCTGTCCTCTGTCCCCTGTCCTCTGACCCCTGTCCCCTGGTTCTGTCCCCTGTCCTCTGACCCCTGTCCCCTGTCCCCTGGTTCTGTCCCCTGTCCTCTGACCCCTGTCCCCTGTCCCCTGGTTCTGTCCTCTGACCCCTGTCCTCTGACCCCTGTCCCCTGGTTCTGTCCTCTGACCCCTGTCCCCTGGTTCTGTCCTCTGACCCCTGTCCCCTGGTTCTGACCCCTGTCCCCTGTCCCCTGGTTCTGTCCTCTGACCCCTGTCCTCTGACCCCTGTCCCCTGGTTCTGTCCTCTGACCCCTGTCCCCTGGTTCTGTCCTCTGACCCCTGTCCCCTGGTTCTGACCCCTGTCCCCTGTCCCCTGGTTCTGTCCTCTGACCCCTGTCCTCTGACCCCTGTCCCCTGGTTCTGTCCTCTGACCCCTGTCCCCTGGTTCTGTCCTCTGACTTCCTCTGTCCTCTGTCCTGCAGGGTGGGATGGGAGCGGCTCTTCTCTCAGATCCTGACAAGATCGAGGCGGTGAGTCTTTCCTTCCTTCTATAATATAATATGATTTAATATAATATAATAATTATATTAATCTAATAATAATTTTGCGAGTCACAGCAGTGTGAATGTGAGAGATAAAACATGTAGGACTTCATCTACATGACTGATGATCAGCAGATGAAAGTGAACCTCCAGTCTGTTCTCTCCTCTCCTCTCCTCTCCTTGTCTCCTCTCCTCTCCTTGTCTCCTCTCCTCTCCTCTCCTTGTCTCCTCTCCTCTCCTTGTCTCCTCTCCTTGTCTCCTCTCCTGTCCTCTCCTCTCCTCTCCTTGTCTCCTCTCCTCTTCTCCTCTCCTCTCCTCTCCTTGTCTCCTGTCCTGTCCTCTCCTCTCCTCTCCTCTCCTCTCCTCTCCTCTCCTCTCCTCTCCTCTCCTTGTCTCCTCTCCTCTCCTCTCCTCTCCTTGTCTCCTCTCCTCTCCTCTCCTCTCCTCTCCTCTCCTCTCCTCTCCTCTCCTTGTCTCCTCTCCTTGTCTCCTCTCCTCTCCTCTCCTCTCCTCTCCTCTCCTCTTCTCTTCGTCCCTCAGATCCTCAGGAAGCTCGTCGCTGGAGTTTCCAAACCGGTGACCTGTAAAATCCGAATCCTGCCTTCGGTAAGAGGTCAAAGGTCAAAGGTCAAAGGTCAAAGGTCAAAGGTCACGGCCTCCTGACAGGTTTCCTCTCCTCAGTGTCTGAGCTGACAGTGACTCCAGCTGTTTGTTTCAGCTGCAGGACACGCTCAGTCTGGTGAGGAGGATCGAGCGGACCGGAGTGGCTGCTGTGGCCGTGCATGGCAGGTACACACACACACACACACACACACACACACACACACACACACACACACACTCATTAACAATACTACATACATGTTAGTATCATAGAGACGCTCTACGTTTTTTAAATTCTTATTTATATATTTTACTATGTTTTTTTTTTTTATATATATTCTCATATCTACAGTACTGTGCAAAAGTCTTAGGCATGTGTCAGAGATATTCATAAAGCGAAGATGCTTTCAAAACTAATGAAATGAAAAGTTTCTGAATATAAAAAAATTACAATAAACAGCAGTCTACTGACACACTGATGCAGAAAACAAATAAACATCTAAGACTTCTAAGAAATGTATATTAAAAAAATCTAGGGTGTCTAAGACTTTTGCACAGTACTGTACATATTTTCCAGTTTCTTATATTATTTTCTTATTTTATGTAAATCATTTTGAGTTTCATTTGGCATATAGATACAGTGACAGGAAGTGGAGGCAGATCTGTTCTGATCTCACCAGGCGATGAGGTTTTTCAGCGGACCGCTTCATGAGCTGAGAAATGAGAAATCTTATTTTATGGATTCTGTTGCTCATGTGTTTCTGTGTTCAGTTCTTCTCTACAGTTTGTTCTGTTGTTTTCCTCTGTGTTCACCTGGCTGCTTCCCTTCAGGACAGCACAGATACTGAACCTGAACCTGAACCTGAACCTGAACTTGTTTGTGTGTTGAGGTTTAAAGACGAGCGTCCCCGACATCCTGTCCACTGTGACTACATCCAGGCTGTGGCCCAGGCCGTCTCCATCCCCGTCATCGCCAAGTGAGACGCCCTGCTGCCTGTCTGTCTGTCTGTCTGTCTCTCTGCTGTCTGTCTGTCTCTCTGCTGTCTGTCTGTCGTCTCTCTGTCTGTCTGTCTGTCTGTCTCTCTGCTGTCTGTCTGTCTGTCTGTCTGTCTCTTTGCTGTCTGTCTGTCGTCTCTCTGTCTGTCTGTCTGTCTGTCTCTCTGCTGTCTGTCTGTCTGTCTGTCTGTCTCTTTGCTGTCTGTCTGTCTGTCTCTTTGCTGTCTGTCTGTCGTCTCTCTGTCTGTCTGTCTGTCTGTCTGTCTGTCTCTCTGCTGTCTGTCTGTCTCTGTCTCTTTGCTGTCTGTCTGTCTCTTTGCTGTCTGTCTGTCTGTCTGTCTCTTTGCTGTCTGTCTGTCTCTCTGTCTGCCTGCCGTCTGTCTGTCTCTTTGCTGTCTGTCTCTCTGTCTGCCTGCCGTCTGTCTGTCTGTCTGTCTCTTTGCTGTCTGTCTGTCTCTCTGCTGTCTGTCTCTCTGTCTGCCTGCCGTCTGTCTGTCTCTCTGCTGTCTGTCTCTCTGTCTGCCTGCCGTCTGTCTGTCTGTCTGTCTCTTTGCTGTCTGTCTGTCTCTCTGCTGTCTGTCTCTCTGTCTGCCTGCTGTCTGTCTGTCTGTCTGTCTGTCTCTTTGCTGTCTGTCTGTCTCTCTGCTGTCTGTCTCTCTGTCTGCCTGCCGTCTGTCTGTCTCTTTGCTGTCTGTCTGTCTCTCTGCTGTCTGTCTCTCTGTCTGCCTGCCGTCTGTCTGTCTGTCTGTCTGTCTCTTTGCTGTCTGTCTGTCTCTCTGCTGTCTGTCTGTCTCTCTGCTGTCTGTCTCTCTGTCTGCCTGCCGTCTGTCTGTCTGTCTGTCTGTCTCTTTGCTGTCTGTCTGTCTCTCTGCTGTCTGTCTGTCTCTCTGCTGTCTGTCTCTCTGTCTGCCTGTCGTCTGTCTGTCTGTCTCTCTGCTGTCTCTCTGTCTGGCTGTCTGTCTCTCTGTCTGTCTGTCTGTCTGTCCTCCAGCAGCAGCTCCTCTGTCCAGACTGTCTGGAGTCAAATCTAAACTAATCTGGGAGTAAAAACAAAAAAAAAGGAAAATGTAATTAGTGTTTTCTAGGAAGTGTCTCCCGGCGGTCAGATGTCCAAATAAAAGACCAAAATCTACTGGACTTAAAATAAAGAGTTGAAGACATTTTCAACTCTTGATTTTAAGTCCAGTGGATTTTTGAAGTGATGGAGGATCTGGATCCGGCGGTGTCCTGGACCCGGTTCTGACCCGCCCGGTTCTGACCCGCCCGGTTCTGACCCGCCCGGTTCTGACCCGCCGTCCCGTCTCTGTGCAGCGGCGGCTCTCTGGACCTGGTGAAGACCAACGGCGACATCCAGGCGTTCCGCAGGGCGACGGGCGCCTCGTCGGTCATGTTGGCCCGGGCCGCCATGTGGAACCCGTCTGTGTTCAGCAGGGAGGGGCCGCTGCCTCTGGACCGGGTCATGGAGGACTACCTCAAATATGTGAGTGAGCTGCTGGACCGGAGAGAAGTCTTCAAATGAATCGGCTAATTATAAAGTGTGTTAACTCCAGTTATCAGGTCTTCTTGTTTCTCTGTGTGATCTCAGGTTTCTCAGCTGAATCCAGATCAGTTTGTAGAACAATCTGCATCCTGTCTGTTGGGCAAAATCCAAAATTTTACATCGCCATGCTGTCCTGCCAAAATATCGCAATATATGATATTATCACATTTTTTTCAGTTTTTTCATTTTTTTCGGTTTTTTTTGTTGGTTAGTAGTTGTCGGGAGACAGAAGAACGACTCGTCTCCTCACTCGTCTCCTGACTTTGTCTCCTGACTCGTCTCCTGACAGCAGACTGACTCGTCTCCTCACTCGTCTCCTCACTTGTCTCCTGACTCGTCTCCTCACTCGTCTCCTCACTCGTCTCCTCACTCGTCTCCTGACAGCAGACTGACTCGTCTCCTCACTCGTCTCCTCACTCGTCTCATGACTCGTCTCCTGACAGCAGACTGACTCGTCTCCTCACTCGTCTCCTGATTCGTCTCCTGACTCGTCTCCTCACTCGTCTCCTGACAGCAGACTGACTCGTCTCCTCACTCGTCTCCTGATTAGTCTCCTGACTCGTCTCCTCACTCGTCTCCTGATTCGTCTCCTGACAGCAGACTGACTCGTCTCCTGATTCGTCTCCTGACTCGTCTCCTCACTCGTCTCCTGATCCGTCTCCTGACTCGTCTCCTGACTCGTCTCCTGACAGCAGACTGACTCGTCTCCTCACTCGTCTCCTGATTCGTCTCCTGACTCGTCTCCTCACTCGTCTCCTGACTCGTCTCCTCACTCGTCTCCTGACTCGTCTCCTGACAGCAGACTGACTCGTCTCCTCACTCGTCTCCTGACTCGTCTCCTCACTCGTCTCCTCACTCGTCTCCTCACTCGTCTCCTGACAGCAGACTCACTCGTCTCCTGACTCGTCTCCTCACTCGTCTCCTCACTTGTCTCCTCACTCGTCTCCTCACTCGTCTCCTGACAGCAGACTCACTCGTCTCCTGACTCGTCTCCTCACTCGTCTCCTGACAGCAGACTGACTCGTCTCCTCACTTGTCTCCTCACTCGTCTCCTCACTCGTCTCCTGACAGCAGACTCACTCGTCTCCTGACTCGTCTCCTGACTCGTCTCCTCACTCGTCTCCTCACTCGTCTCCTGACTCGTCTCCTGACTCGTCTCCTCACTCGTCTCCTCACTCGTCTCCTCACTCGTCTCCTGACTCGTCTCCTCACTTGTCTCCTCACTCGTCTCCTCACTCGTCTCCTGACTCGTCTCCTGACTCGTCTCCTCACTCGTCTCCTGACTCGTCTCCTGACAGCAGACTCACTCGTCTCCTGACTCGTCTCCTGACTCGTCTCCTCACTCGTCTCCTCACTCGTCTCCTGACTCGTCTCCTGACTCGTCTCCTCACTCGTCTCCTCACTTGTCTCCTCACTCGTCTCCTCACTCGTCTCCTGACTCGTCTCCTCACTCGTCTCCTCACTCGTCTCCTGACTCGTGTCTCTGTCTGCAGGCGATCCGGTACGACAACAACGTCTTCAACAGCAAGTACTGTCTGTGTCAGATGCTGAGAGACAAGGTGGAGTCTGCGGTGGGGAAGCGGGTTCAGGCGGCCCAGACCAGCGCAGACCTCAGGTCAGTCTGTCTGAGCCGCAGCTACAGGAGTCAGTCTGCTGCATTTCTCTCCTGAAGGAAGTGATGTAAAAAAACTCAGAGAATATTGTCATCTGGTCAGGTTTCTGTGGCTCTTTACAGTTTCACAAACACTCCTTTAATTTGCTAGTTTGCGTCAAAAATGTATATTGCTGTGTGTGTGTGAGCTTTAGGGTTGTGTGTGTGTGTGTGTGTGTTTGTCTGTGTGTGTGTGTGTGTGTGTGTGTGTGTCACTTGAGGTTTGTCTCTCTTCCTCCACTGTCTTGGCAGAACATTGTTCTCAAAGCCTCTTATTCAGTGTTTTGTTGTTTTGGTTAATTGCTGCATTGCAAAAGCAAAATATTATTTTCAAAATATTATGATGGAAAAAAACCACATGAGCTCTGACGCCGCCCACCGTGTTCTGTTGACAGTTTGAACTGATCTGAATCTGTGTGAAACTCTGTGTGTTGCAGCGAGGCGCTGGGCCTGCAGCAGTTCTACCAGCTGACCCAGGACCAGCTGCAGGTCAGGAGGGCGGCCCAGCCCCCCCGCCCCGCCCAGCCCGTCCTGGACGGAGACGCCACCGTCCTGCCCGTCAAGTTCGAACGGTCAGCTGCTGATTCTCATTCTCAATAGAAAAATGGAAAATTTAGCGCGTTACTCTGAAAACTCAGTTTGCTGTTCTGCTGACCTGAGATCTGCAGCATGAAGCTCCTTCCGTCTGTTTCTACTGTTTGTTTTTGTTCTTTTTGCTGCATCTTGAACACTAAACTTAAAAAAAACATTTTAGCCTGAGATCTCTGTTTTGCATTTAACCACAGGGCAACAACTGGGATTATAGAATTCTCACTCAATTTTCTGACTCTGTTGAACTGGTCTGACTGGTGTGTCTGGTCTGGTCTAACGCTGTTGAACTGGTGTGACTGGTCTGGTCTGTCTGATCTGGTCTGACTCTGTTGAACTGGTCTGACTGGTGTGACTGGTCTGGTCTGTCTGGTCTGACTCTGTTGAACTGGTCTGGTCTGGTGTGTCTGGTTCAGGAGGGAGTATCCGCCTCACATCACCCCTAAGATGTTCCTGCTGGAGTGGAGCCGCCAGGAGAAGCTGGAGCAGCCGCAGTACGAGACGGTGAGGAGGACCTGGTCTGATCTGAACTGACCTGGTCTGATCTGACCTGGTCTGATCTGACCTGATCTGAACTGACCTGACCTGGTCTGATCTGATCTGACCTGATCTGAACTGACCTGACCTGACCTGATTTGATCTGACCTGGTCTGACCTGATCTGACCTGATCTGATCTGATCTGATCTGACCTGATCTGAACTGACCTGGTCTGGTCTGATCTAAACTGACCTGGTCTGATCTGACCTGGCCTGGCCTGATCTGACCTGGCCTGATCTGAACTGAAAATCAGACTGAAACTCTGAGCTGTCGGCTCAGACTGAGATGTGAGGCTGATATCGTCCTTTTATTAAAACAGGATCTGCTCCAGTCTGATATGATGAGATGATGCAGTTTGATTGATTACATATTGATCAATACTTCACTGGCTGCTCATGGGAAGACCTGATCCTGATGAGACGTTTTGAATGTGTGTTGCGTTCAGGTGCAGCGCTGCCAGGACCGAGGCTTCCAGTCCACTGTGACTGTGGCAGACAAGAAGTACAGGTCCTCACTGTGGTCAGTCCACACACACACACACACACACACACACACACACACACACACACACACACACACACACACACACACACACCAAGGTTATTATTGTTAACGAAAACTAACGAAGTAACGAAAACTAGGTGTGAAAAAACATTTTCATTAACTGAAATAAAAATAAAAAAGAGGCTTTACAAAAAACTATAACTAACTGAAACTGTATTGTGTGTTTACAAAACTAACTAAAATAAACTAAAATTATAGAGAAAATGTCTTTAGTTTTCGTCTTTGTCAATTTATTTCATACATAAGCCTGGTATTTTGAATTTTTGAATCTTGCCCCTGACAAATACCCCATATTACAAAAAAGACTAAAACTAACACTGAAACTAATAAAAACTAAACTAAAACTAAACAATTTTCAAACAATAAAAACTAAACTAAACTAACAAACCCGCTTTAAAAACTAATTAAAACTAAACTGAAATTGAAAACAAAAAGTCAAAACGAAATAATAAATAATAATAAATCTACTAAAAATGCAAAACTATAATAACCTTGACACACACACACACACACACACACACACACACACACACACACACACACACACACACACACACAGACACACAGACACACACACACACACACGTTATTTCACTGTCCAGATGACTGACTGACACCACAGAGTGCGATCAGACGTCTGAGCTCTGGTGATGTCATCATGAATATTAACGCTGTGAACTCCATCTTGTGGTTTCCAGGGAGAAGTCGAAGAAGTTTGCGGAGCAGGCGGCGGCGGTGGTTTGCCTGCGGGTCCTGGGGGTCCCGGAGGGCCGCATCGGAGAGGAAGACTCCGGCCTGGTCTGCAAGAGGAAGAGGGAGGGGAAGACGAACGGCACCACAGAAGAAGAACTCAGCAACAAACGACACGAAGCCGATCCGCAGCCGGAAGCGGAAACCACGGTGCCGGACCGCCCCGAGCCGGACCGCCCCGAGCCGGACCGCCCCGAGCCGGACCGCCACGAGCCGGACCGCCCCGAGCCGGACCGCCCCGAGCCGGACCGCCACGAGCCGGACCGCCCCGAGCCGGACCGCCCCGAGCCGGACCGCCCCGGAGACTACAGTAGAGTTCATCAAGACATGAAGCGCGGGGGAGAAGAGGAAGAGACTGAACAGTGACCTTTGACCTTTGACCTCTGGCAGAGTCTCAGTCCTCTAACGAGAACTGACACTCCAATAGGAAACCTCCCTGAAACACAAAGGATTATGGGTAGAAGGAGACGGAAAGCCCAGCAGAACAAACTGAACTCTGGACTGATGCTCATATTCAGCTGTTTCTTCTTCATGTGTTCTGAACTGGTGTGAACACCACAGAAGAAGAGACAGACAAGTCCATCGTGTTAGATACAGTGACAGGAAGTGGAGTCAGATCTGCTTTGAGAAACTGAGGCGTGTCACTTCCTGTCTGGTGTTTACTGATTATTGATACAGAGATCATACAGATATTGATGAGTCAGATGTGAACGGGCGTCACTGCGGTCTGATCTGGGGCCAGCTGCATGAAGCTGTTTAAGACTAGACTAGTCTGAGCCTTAGACTGGTCTGAGAGTCTCAGGTTGGACTAGACTCATTAAGTCTGTCTGTTACTTAAATATCACAACTGACTTATTTTGAGGTAGGAAAGATAGTTTAAGACCAGGTCTGTCTTTATGCAGCTGGTCCCTGATCTGATCTGCTGCTGGACTCTGACGTCTCTCTGATGTCTCTGATGTTTCTCTCTGACGTCTCTCTGATGTTTCTCTGATGTTTCTCTCTGACGTCTCTCTCTGACGTCTCTCTGATGTCTCTGATGTTTCTCTCTGACGTCTCTCTCGGACGTCTCTCTGACGTCTCTCTCTGACGTCTCTCTGATGTCTCTCTGATGTTTCTCTCTGACGTCTCTCTCTGACGTCTCTCTGATGTCTCTGATGTTTCTCTCTGACGTCTCTCTGATGTTTCTCTCTGACGTCTCTCTGATGTTTCTCTCTGACGTCTCTCTGACGTCTCTCTCTGACGTCTCTCTGATGTCTCTGATGTTTCTCTCTGACGTCTCTCTGACGTCTCTCTCTGACGTCTCTCTGATGTCTCTGATGTTTCTCTCTGATGTCTCTGATGTTTCTCTCTGACGTCTCTCTGACGTCTCTCTCTGACGTCTCTCTGATGTCTCTGATGTTTCTCTCTGATGTCTCTGATGTTTCTCTCTGACGTCTCTCTGACGTCTCTCTCTGACGTCTCTCTGACGTCTCTCTGATGTTTCTCTCTGACGTCTCTCTGACGTCTCTCTGACGTCTCTCTGACGTCTCTGATGTCTCTGATGTTTCTCTCTGACGTCTCTCTGATGTTTCTCTCTGACGTCTCTCTGACGTCTCTCTCTGACGTCTCTCTGACGTCTCTCTCTGACGTCTCTCTGATGTCTCTGATGTTTCTCTCTGATGTCTCTGATGTTTCTCTCTGACGTCTCTCTGACGTCTCTCTGACGTCTCTCTGACGTCTCTGATGTCTCTGATGTTTCTCTCTGACGTCTCTCTGATGTTTCTCTCTGACGTCTCTCTGACGTCTCTCTCTGACGTCTCTCTGATGTCTCTGATGTTTCTCTCTGACGTCTCTCTCTGACATCTCTCTGATGTCTCTGATGTTTCTCTCTGACGTCTCTCTGATGTTTCTCTCTGACGTCTCTCTCTGACATCTCTCTGATGTCTCTGATGTTTCTCTCTGACGTCTCTCTGATGTTTCTCTCTGACGTCTCTCTGACGTCTCTGATGTCTCTGATGTTTCTCTCTGACGTCTCTCTGATGTTTCTCTCTGACGTCTCTCTCTGACGTCTCTCTGATGTTTCTCTCTGACGTCTCTCTGATGTTTCTCTCTGACGTCTCTCTGATGTCTCTCTGACGTCTCTCTGATGTTTCTCTCTGACGTCTCTCTCTGACATCTCTCTGATGTCTCTGATGTTTCTCTCTGACGTCTCTCTGATGTTTCTCTCTGACGTCTCTCTGATGTTTCTCTCTGATGTCTCTCTGACGTCTCTCTGATGTTTCTCTCTGACGTCTCTCTGATGTTTCTCTCTGATGTCTCTGACGTCTCTCTCTGATGTCTCTCTGACGTCTCTCTCTGATGTCTCTCTGATGTTTCTCTCTGATGTCTCTCTGACGTCTCTCTCTGATGTCTCTCTGACGTCTCTCTCTGATGTCTCTCTGATGTTTCTCTCTCTGAGTCAAACCTCACTTTTCTTTTACAGCATCACAAACCTGAAGTTCTTTCACTAAACAAACAGACAGATGATTTGGTTTGAGATTCTCAGACCAAAAGGAAACCGAACATCCAGCAGCTCCACTCTTCTTCTTCTTCTTCTTCTTCTTCTTCTTCTTCTTCTTCTTTTTCTTCTTCCTCAGACTTTTCCTTTCCACCTTCATGTCTCCAGGGTAAACCCTCTGAGCGGCGCTCCTCGCTCAAACCCGTCTGATTTTTTCCCCCATTTTATTTTTTTAGGGATTCAAACTGGCAACCTTCTGTCCACAAGCCTGTTTGTTTTATTTTTGTTTTTTATTGATCTCCATGTTTTAACCTGAGAACTGTGGAGGTTTAGATGTTGATTTATCAGTAAAATGTGAGAAATAAGAAGAGAACTGAAACCTGGATCTGATGCTGGTTCAGGTTTTAGAAAGCGGTCTGGTGTTCCCGCCTGTCCGGCCAGCAGGGGGCGGCGCTGGGAGACACTTTATCATTTCAGATGTTAATACTCAGCGTGTTTGACTCTGACCCTCGGTGCCTTACGGAAGAACGTTTTATTTTTGTTTTGTTTGTTTTTAAGCAGAAAAATGATGACTCTGATAATCTGATGAGCCTCGAACGCCTCGTTTGTCTCCTGGTTGCATGAGGAGTCTGTGGAGGAATGATGCTGATTAAACACTTTTATTGTGACTCTATTTGTTGTTTCACTGTTCATCTCTGCAGCTCCTGGAAAACTCTTTAAATCTATTAAACCATATGAACTCAACTCAAGGCAGTTAAATAAAGTAGTTTAAGTCTTAAATTCACTTTCACAGTTCATAAAATGTAATGGTTAATATAAGATATCACTTTATTAATCCCCTTAGGGAAATTCGGGATATCACTAATGTTCTTACAAAGACTTGCAGTGTCTCTGGTGCTCAGCAGTGAGTTTATAGTGACTTTACTGTAATTTATAGGATTTTATTTCCTCCTGTGGTATCACTAGAATATTGGTATAAATTCCTATAGAAGCATATAGGTTTGTTATTATATTTGCATAGTATCCGAACACTTATTACAGGATTAGGCTACTGTAGTTAGTTTTTGCAAAGCTTTTCCAGTGAGAAGTCAGCCAAGTCCTGCAGGCTTTTATTCTGAAAGGACGCGGTTGGTTTCATTTTTATGTTTACTTATTTTAAAACCTAAAGTTAGTCTCATATTTCATGTTAACTGGTGTTGAAAAGTCTTAAACTGAACCTGGAGACTAGCGGACACCCTGCTGCTGACGTCATCACGGGGTCTGGCCGATGCTGCCTTCAGGTGCTCTGGGACATGTGGGAATCACGGTGAGCGCACAGGAAACACTGAACGTTGTAAATACAGCGGGAAACGGTGAATAATGAATACAACTGGGAAACGGTAATGACATATGAACAACTAACAGTTAAAGTGACGTATAATTACACTTTGTGTGGTATAGTAAGTAAATTAGTTTTGAGTTCTTTTATTTTTGAGTTGTGCATTCACAGTTTCTTGCATTTTTTTTTTCATTGAGTACAAAATTCGTATTCAGAACATTTAAGTACAAAACTTAGCAGAACTTCCAATACAAACACAGAATAATAAATAAATTAAATTCCCTCGGTGACGCTCCTGGTGTATTTCTTTCCGTAGCTCCGCGCCGCTTGATTTCTAAAATAAAAACTGGGTTTACTTTTGCTGCAGTTTTGTTTTTAGTTATTTCCCTAAACTAAATGCGCTCGAAT
Source organism: Centroberyx affinis (assembly GCF_046629955.1). Classification (NCBI taxonomy): domain Eukaryota; kingdom Metazoa; phylum Chordata; class Actinopteri; order Beryciformes; family Berycidae; genus Centroberyx; species Centroberyx affinis. Next base: position 151,334 of record NW_027280829.1, read on the forward strand.
GCGCCACAAACTTCCGAAGGGGGACTTTACGACGAGACCCTGAACGCAGCACGGGGATCAACCTGGAAGTTAGAGTAAAACTCGCCGCGGCCGAACAGAAACACCGAGCGCAGCAGTTAAATATCATATTATGGGATGTGCCGTTTATAACTTTTACTGCGGAATAGAAGACTTGTTGTTCCTGGTTCAGACAGTTGAGCTTTCTGTCGGATGGAAGTGAGACGGGTCCGTGTGAAGACAGACGGGTCCGTGTGAAGACAGACAGACAGACAGGTCGGGTTAACGAGAGACAGGTCGGGTTAACGACAGACACCGAGGACGGTCCGTGTCTCCGGTTCGATGTCCGCGGTAAACTGGGCGGAGGAGCTGGACTTCACGCTGGTCTTTGAGGAAGACGGCCGGCAGACTGCAGGTCGGTTCGTGTGTTAGCGACATTAGCTGAGACTGCCCGCTGCGTCAAGCTAGCGGGAGTTAGCATCAGGGATACAGGAAGTTCAGCGACTTTGCCTTCAAAATAAAATAGAAAAATATATGACAAGTATGGCATAGTGCAGTGATTCTCAACCTTTTTCATATCAAGGACCCCTAATTTAGTCCACATTAGAGCCACGGACCCCCATTTGACCCAAATCTGAGAATATTTTTTATTGTTAGATATGATTTTGTCCAGAATTCCATGATGGTCTGTATTGGAGAAAGAGAGATAACAGAGAATCTAATGCTTCTACATTCTCTAATTGTGTTAACGTCTTATAAATGAAGTAATGCTGAAGTTTAACAATTCATCAGTTTGCTGGGGACCCCCTGGAACCCCCTCAAGGGCCCCTGGTGGTCCCCGGACCCCATGTTGGGAACCACTGGCATAGTGTATCAGGGCTGTAACTAACGATTATTTTCATTTTCGATTATATCTTCGATTAATGGATTAATCATTTGGTCTATAAAATATAAAACATAATGACATGACAGATCCATCACAGTTCAGTCCAAAGTGATTCTTCAGATTCCTCCTCAGTCTGACCAGCAGACAGAAACACAAAGGATTCATTTAATAATGAAATGAAACAGAGAACAGAAAATGTTTGGTATTTGTACTGATAAATGATTAAAACGATTAAGAAATTATCAAAATTATAATAACATAAAAAAATTAAATTTTCACTAATTTTCCTCTTCTGTACTCCAGCATTGCAGTCGGTTAGTCATCAAGGGTTTTATTTTGAAAGCTGTGAACGGAAGTCGCTTTTCTTATTGTGGCGAAATTGACACATCTGATACAACTGTCAGATTAATTTGAAGTGAACTTTTCAGTGTGAATGAGGCGGTTGAAGTGAATAAATCAGCTTCCTGAAAACCCACAGAAGACTGGACAGTGTCTCTGAAGAATTGATTAGTATTGATTAGTATTGATTATTGTTGGACAAGTTGTCATTTGATGTCAGTTAATATCGATGTAATTTCATGGTGATAATGTAGCAGGCCACCAGCCATGACAGGAGCTGGGCTGTGTCTGGACACATAAGTTAAAGTTCAGGTTCATGTGTTCATGCTCCTGTCTCAGCACTTCATCTCCAGATATCCAAACCACTCAGCAGCCTCAGGTCCTGATTCATGTAACTGACTGAACCTCCTGGTCAGGCTGATGAGTCTGACCAACATCCAGAAGGTTCAAGTCCCCAGAGGAATATTACAGAGATTAAAAACACCATGAAGTAGCAGCAGGTCACTGCAGACTCTGTTAGTCCCTATGGGAATATCACAGTGCTTTTCTGTTAGGTCACATGACAGCAGGGCTGAACAATTAATCAAAATTTTATCGAAATCGCAATATGGCCGACTGCAATTTTCAAATCACAGGAGGCGCAATATTTGTTAAAGGTGAAATGTGTCAAAATATCATTTTAAAGTAAATATTGTGGTGCTGCAGAGATGTCCTGGCCTACACATCATATTCTACAGACTGAAGAAAACATCTTTGTTTGGTACAGATCCCCGCAAAAATCACACCATAATCATTTTAATACATTTTCCAATGAAAATGAGAATAATGATGTAAAAATTATCATTCCCTCTGATATCACAAATCATATCGCAATTACATTATCAGTCAAAATAATCGCAATTAGATATTTTTTCAAAATCGTTCAGCCCGGCATGACAGGAAGTCGCATCCAGCTGATGTGACTGATACAGTTTGGTCTGTTTAGGGAATAAAACACAAGCTAAAGCTTTTTCTGTCTTGATCATGGAAAGTGTCACAGTGTTTCTGCCTCTGACATCATCAGTGTGAGAGGAAGAGAGACTGGTGGTCTGCCTCAGTCTGGTCTGGTCTGCCTCAGTCTGGTCTGGTCTGTCTCAGTCTGGTCTGGTCTGTCTCAGTCTGGTCTGCCTCAGTCTGGTCTGGTCTCCCTCAGTCTGGTCTGGTCTGTCTCAGTCTGGTCTCCCTCAGTCTGGTCTGGTCTGCCTCAGTCTGGTCTGGTCTGTCTCAGTCTGGTCTGCCTCAGTCTGGTCTGGTCTGCCTCAGTCTAGTCTGCCTCAGTCTGGTCTGGTCTGCCTCAGTCTGGTCTGGTCTGTCTCAGTCTGGTCTGCCTCAGTCTGGTCTGGTCTGTCTCAGTCTGGTCTGCCTCAGTCTGGTCTGGTCTGTCTCAGACAGGCAGTGAGCCGCCCAGCCTGTCTGTCTGCCAGCAGCTTTTACTTCCTGCTTTTCTAACCGCTCAGAGCCACCCCCACCCAGCTGGCGGTTGGCGCCGCACCCCCCCCCCCCACACACACACACACACCCTTCAACACCCCCCCCACCCCCACCCCCACCCCCACCCCCACACCCTTCAACAGCCCCCCCCACCCCCCCCCACCCGCACCCCTTCTCCCCCGAGGGGCAACTGTTGCATCACATCACATTTATTTATATTCATTACATTCATGGATTTTGTTACGAAGTAAAGACTGAAGACATCGAGCAGAACAGACAGACCTCTGACCGGTGTGTGTGTGTGTGTGTGTGTGGTGTGTGTGTGTGTGTGTGTGTGTGTGTGTGTGTGTGTGTGTGTGTGTAGGGGTGTGTGTGTTTGTGTGTTGGGGTGTGTGTGTGTGTGTTTGTGTGTAGGGGTGTGTGTGTGTGTTGGGGTGTGTGTGTGTGTGTGTAGGGGTGTGTGTGTGTGTTGGGGTGTGTGTGTGTGTGTGTGTGTGTAGGGGTGTGTGTGTTGTGTGTGTGTGTGTTGGGTGTGTGTGTGTGTGTATTAATAGTAGGTTGCGGTGCTGCAGCTGTGTGAATGAACTCACTGAGCTGTAGATAATGTCACCATGATTAGTGCAGAACACACTACTGCTGTAGTACTGTAGTGTTATTACTACTACTACTACTACTACTATTACTACTACTATTACTACTACTACTGCTAATAATAATAATAATGATACTTTGACATTTTTTGTATAACACAAAGTGTTTACAATCATAAAATGAAATATGAACTCATAAATGAACTCATAAAACAAATGAAAACATGTAACAAGAAGACAGAGGACAGACGGCAAAAACAACTTCATAGTAAAAGTATTTATGGACTTTATGGCAGATGCTGTGAAGCCTGGTGAACAGAATGAATGACATCAGCATGTTGGATTGATCTGATTGGTTCCTGCCTCAGCTGTCAGGTGACAGATGACCAGCTGACTTTGCATTGCAAATCATCAAGCATCATAATTTGCTTATGGTTTGTTTGTTTTCCCTCAGGTCCAGATGATGTGAGGCCGCCTCCCTCCTCCGCCCCGCTCCACCAGGCCTTCAGCCAGGAGCCTCCATGCCCCGCCCCCCCGCACCACCCCCAGGCCGCCGCCCCCCCGCCCCGGGGCTCCGGTACGGCTCCCTGTGGAACGCCGGGGCGTTCGACTGTCCCAGCATCCAGATCACCTCCATCGCCCCTCACGGCCAGGAGGCGGGCGGCGGTCAGGACGTGTCGGGGGGCGGGGGGGCGGAGGCGTCCTGGAGCAGAGACCAGCTGTACCTGCCGCTGGACGGCGGCTGCCGGGACGCGGCGCTCAGCCTCAGCCCCTGCAGCAGCCTGTCGTCCCGCAGCTGGCTGTCCGACCGCTCGTCCTGCGAGTCGTTCTCTCACGTCTACGACGACGTGGAGGGCGAGCTGAACGAGGCCGCCGCCCGCTTCACCCTGGGCGAGCCCCTCCCCTCGCCGCTGCGCTCCCCGGTCTGCGGGGGCGGGGCCTACGGGCGTCGCCCCTCCCCTCGCCGGGCTGCGGGGGCGGGGCCTTCGGGGTGGAGCTCTGGCAGCAGCAGTACCAGCACCCTCTGGCCTTCGGCCAGGCGCTGTCGCCCGGCCAGTCGCCCTGCCCCTCCCCCTGCCCCTCCCCCTCCCCCTCCCCCTGCCCCCTCCCCCTGCCCCTCCCCCCGCACCAGCATCACCGAGGAGAGCTGGCTGAACCCCCGTCCCGCCTCCAGGTACGCTCACGACCGCCCAGCTGTCCCGACCCAAGCAGAGAGAAACACTTTATCTTATCGATCCACATTGTCCCCTCCAGGTCCTCGTCCAGACCGACGTCCCCCTGTGGGAAGAGACGTCACTCCGGCGCGGACCGTCCCGCCCGCTCGCCCTCGCCCCACCGCTCGCCCAGCCCCACGCCGGGCGCCTCGCCGCGGGGCAGCGTGACGGACGACACCTGGGCGGAAAGCCCCGCCGGCACCCTGGGGTCCCTGCTGGGGTTCGGCCCGCTGGAGCCGGACGTCCCGTCCAAGACCAGGCGGACGGCGGGCGGCCCGCCGGACGAGCTCGCCGACCTGAGGAACTTCCTGGATCGCCCCGGCGAGGAGCGAGGCGAGCGGGACGGCCTGGCCGACCTCTTCCTGCCTGTTCCTGCGCACTTCAGCTGGAACAAACCCAAACCTGGAAACCCGCCTCTGTTCAGGTGGGTGGAGGATCTGATTCAGGATTCTGCTTTATGATGTTTCATTACTGATTAGTTAGTTATTATCACTCTTAAATATGTTAATTCTAATACAATTCAATTCAATGTAACTTTATTTCAGACACATAGGTCCATATCAGCAAAGAAAGAAAAAAAAAAAAAAAAAAAAAGTAAAATACGAGGACAACGGAGCACAGAAATATGTATGAGATCACGGCAGTTCACAAGTTCACAAGTGATTAAATCACAGACAGACATTTGTTCCAGTGTTTCCAGAAACAGGAGGAATGCCTCGTGTCACTCTGAGCAGGCTCAGTTAAAGCCGTTATAATTACATTTTTTTAATCGGTTAGCCGACACATAAATTTATACATGAAATTCCTCAACACAGCATGGAAGGCGGGAACATGGCTCGTCACAAACATGTGACTTACACTTTCCATCTTGGGAGCTTCAGCAAGATTCTGAACGCATCACTAAATCCACCTGAAGCTTTCTCACTGTTGCTTTACTGTAACTGACCCTAACCCTAACCCTGACCCACAGGCCCAGGCAGAGGGAGCAGAGTGTGTTTGTGTATTTTCATCATGCGGTTAATAAATCACAGTGATCGATGACGTAAATCAGTCCGGTCTGGTTTGCTTCTGCTGTTTGTTGGAGGTTTTTATCACAAACTTACAGAACCAAGAGTGAAGAGTTTTGGGAATAGAACCATCAGCCTGACAGAGTCCTGCTGGCTGCTCTGCTCCCACTGAGCTGCCTGGACCACATTATTATTATTCTGTAAGACTGCAACCTCTGAACCCATCGTCTATCAGACTCTGGGGGCGACGGCCAATTTTTCGGGGTTTCCGGTGCAGCCGACGGACATCCGGGCCAAGACTTCCTCTTCCTGAGCCGGTCTGTTTACAGTCCGATTAGAGACTTGAGACGAGAGAACGGAGTCGGAGCTGAGAGACGACGTCTCATATGCAGATTTCTGTTTATAGAGATTAGCCCAGATGGACCTGAAACACCTACAGACAGTCTGGATGTTTGTGTTTTGTGGAGAAACGTTCGACTCTCGGGTCTCAAGTCTCTAATCGGACTGTAAACAGACCGGCTCAGGAAGAGGAAGTCTTGGCCCGGATGTCCGCCGGCTGCACCGGAAACCCCCAAATATTGACCACCGCCCCCAGAGTCTGATCGATCAGACCGATAGACGACGGGGTCAGAGGTTGGTCAGACAGAGGCTCCAGACCTGTTAC